>NW_024882151.1:0-272500 GCF_019059575.1 Amphibalanus amphitrite
GCGCCAGCAGGGCCTGGTCCGCTACGTCGGCATCACAGGTGGGCGATATATACGAGAGTCTTGTAAGAGATATATACGAGAGTCTCGTAAGAGAGTCTTGTGGCTGGGCTTGACAAGGGGCTGCATGAGGCGATTGTGGGTCAAATGCTTTGCTTGTGAGTGCATACTGTATTGTCAAGTGTGGAATGTACTGGATATTGCGCTAACTGACTTGCGTCGAGTGTCTAACATATTTGGTGCACTTCTCTTGGTTCCTCAGGTTATCCCGTGAGCACGCTAAAAGAAGTGGTCAAGAGAAGCAAGGTGAAAATCGACTCAGTTTTATCGTACAGCCGAAACAATCTCCATGACAACACACTGGAATCATTTATACCATTTTTCCGGTAAGCCTTGGTGCTCAAAACGGACGTTAGCATATGATTTGCTAAAGTTTCTAACACATAATTTGTAAATATGTTATCTTACTTCCCTAATTCAATCAACATTTACGTCAACTTACATGCATTCTGGATGTAATCTGGTCATCTGCTTTGACCTCCAGTGAACGGAATATCGGCGTCATAGACGCCGGGGCCACCTCGATGGGTCTCTTATCACCCGTGGACCCCCCGGACTGGCACCCTGCCTCTGAGAAGCTCAAACAGGCCTGCCGCGAGATGAAACAGCTCTGCAAGGTATTTACCATACGGCAAACACCTGCACAAAAACATGCATAATCAATAGTGGCCTGCTGGCATGCCCGGTTTTGAGATTGAAAATAATCGTTGGAACTCCGCAATGCACATTTCCTGTTGACGTATTCCGCTGTTCCTCCAGTCGCGCGGCTTTGACCTGACCCGACTGGCGCTGCACTACTTCCTGACCCGGCCCGGTGTGACGTCACACCTGATGGGTGTGACGTCACCGGAGCAGGTGCGTCAGGACCTGGAGATGAGCCGCGAGCCAATCAGCGCCGAGGAGACGGTCATGCTGCGGGAAGTGCTGGACAGGTGCGTGGAAACGGCCGCGACCGCGATATACCATTCGTTGGCGTGTTTATCGGTCCATGTGTATATGTTATACACACTGCACACTGCACAGTGCACAGTACACAGTACACATG
The DNA here is from genome assembly GCF_019059575.1 of Amphibalanus amphitrite. Lineage (NCBI taxonomy): Eukaryota > Metazoa > Arthropoda > Thecostraca > Balanomorpha > Balanidae > Amphibalanus > Amphibalanus amphitrite. The sequence continues at coordinate 1,103 of NW_024882151.1, forward strand.
CACTCAAGTAGACACTGCACAAACACTGCGTAACGTTAATGTGACATAAAAAAGTCTTTAGCTCTGTTGTCGCTTTTGGTTCTGTGACGAGTCACGACGGTGATTGTTTCCAGTGATAGGTAGGTATCCCGTATTTTCGCAGGTTCGCCAGCTTGCCTGCCGAAATTCGTCACTGGGAGGCGACCAGCACCGACAATTACTGGGAAGCGATCAACAAGGCCAAGGGAAAGAACAAGCTCAGTGTATAGGCAACGATATTTTGAATAAAATACATTCTTATTTGCTGTTGTTTAGAGAGCACATGCCCGAGTCGGTTCTAAGAGACGACTGGAGTTGAACGAGGAATCGAAATCCGGTCACATGAGCATCTATTATGATAATTCGGCAAGTTATATTTTATTGTAAGGAGCATGCAAAAAAGGAAAGGCATGCGGTTTGTATTGAGACAGTGCCAGTCAGCTAATAGGACGACACAATCCACTCGTCTGGGTATGCAACGGCGTGAAAGAGGCACGACTATGAACATACATACTTCACATTTGACCAGGCATCGGTAGGATTGTGATTGCAGGATTGCAAAATCCTGATTGCATTCCTTTTTGGTGGATTGCACCTGGATTTGAAATCCATTCCAAAAAACAGGATTTGATTGCGGATTGGATTGCATCATACTTCCAATTTTTGCAATCCAATCCGGATTGTGTTTGATTAGTGCTTTGAAATGGTTTGTTGCGATTGAAAATTATGAGATCGGCTTCATCGGCTTAATGTACTTTGCTATCAAGGGCTTTACATCGAAACTTGAAATAATTTAAACGCTTTTAATTTAAACGCTCCAAATAATATACGCTGATGAACTACATAGGAGGAGCAAAATTGCGTATTTGAGGGCGAGCTTTAAAAATATAAAACACTGGTTGGGTAGAGGTTTAAATGTGGGGGTGTTTGAGGCAAAAAAATATTTCCCATAAAATACCTGTGCCTTAGATACGAATTACTTGCAAGACTAGGTACTAGAAGTGGGTGATTTGGAAATGGAGGCACGGCCCTATGCCCCCCTCCCTCCCCCAGATCCACTAGTGCACATAATAATACAACAGGATTGCAAAAAAGGATTGCGGATTTGATCACAATCCAAGTGAAAAAAGGGGATTGCGGGTAGGAATGCAATCCACTTCGGCACTAGTAATGTGGATTGGGAATGCAATCCTTTCAAAAAGGATTTTACCGATGCCTGCATTTGACTTCGCCAATGCACAACGGTGACATTATTAATATGTGTAGCGTCGCATTCACAACTTGTATTGGCCATTCTGAATCTGGATAGACCCGAATTTATCTTTTTGTGCATGTGCACGCTGCGCACTGCTGTACCTAGATGAGTGTAGGTATATGTTCACTTCCTTTGTTCAAACTCCACCGCAGTTTTATGTTTGTTTTTCTCTTGGTGGACTTCCTCATCCCATATTTATATAACGGGCCCGTCTGTGCCTTGAGCAAGTAGTGCAGGGAGTGTGCGCTGACTATTGTGAGGGGATCTTGAGGAAAGCAGGCAAATAAATGAGCGATGAGAATGCTCATTTTGCCATGATAAAACAAACTAATGTTCTGAATTGCCGTCGGCCGCACAGTTTATGTCAAACAACCATCTCACTACACACGCTAGCTTAGGCTGGTAACTGTCTTTAAATGTAGGGCAGCTCCATGAGGCAGCCGGAGCACATTCCATCACGGTCCAGCTCCGCCGTGAACCCGCACGCTGCAGCACACCGGCACCTAACAGCGCGTTCCATCAGACGCGGCGTGCCGATGGTCTCCCCCTATACATACATCTGCCCGTTGGCATTCCGCCGCTCCCCGCTCGGTCGGTGACCAGGTGTGCCGCCGCCGCCGGGCTGCGCCGCTGGGCACCCCTCGGTCGGCCGCAGGTTCCATCGCCCCGGGGCAGTCGGCTCGGCCCGAGGGCCCGCGCCCGCCGGCCGTCAGCCACGCGCGCGCCGCCGGCAGACACGCGCCGCCGCATTCCGCGCATTCCGCGCCGCCGCTGGGCGCGCGGCGCACAGGTGCCGGCATTCCGCCAGGGGGCGCGCTCCCACGACCCGGGGCGCGCGTCACCTGGCGGCGCACGGTCCGCCGGCACCCCGTGGGAACTCTCTCAGCGCGGCGGCAGGAGGCGGGACGGAGTAGGAGCCGGCCGGCGAAACGGACAGCCCCTTGGGAAGGACCAAACGGGAAGATATGTTGGTAAGCAAGGGTGTCTTATTCTTTTGGGTATGCAATTCATAACTTGCAGTTATATGCTTCTGCAAATCAAATGAAGTACTGATGAACGTCTTGTAAGCATATAAAAAAAGAGATAAAACGGAGAAATGGAACTTTAAACGGTCCTCACTCTTCTCCAAAACGGTTCTTGGGCGACATCAGCAGCGTGACTATTTCAGGCTGTTTTCAGGATGATTCTTCAAGACCAGTTAGGTCGAGCTCGTGCAAAGGTCGTTCCAATCAAATCAAAACTCAGCAGAGCAACACTCATTCTTAAACAATTCAATTTTGGTGGAAGCAGGTGTTTTCTTTTTCTTTTAGGGCATCACATTCCATAGAATGTTCCGAAAACTTTATCCCTTCTACTCATCCTTCACACTTCAGCATCGTCATGTTGTGGACTCATCGTATCTGCTCGAACGCTTCCCACTGGCAGTGCCAACTCGTCATCTGCGGAATACGATTCTCTTCCATGTAGGGGAGAGCGGGGCCAGTTGAACCACTTTTTATATATTGACATGCACAGCGAGATCTAGTTGTCATATCGAAAAATGCACAATGCCATGAAAAAATATGCTCTTTTGGCTTAATTTTAAGATATGTAAAATTATGTTTCAAACATATTTTGCTGCCAAACGCATGCTTATAAAACAGCTCTACGCCCGTTTCAAATGACCCCGATGCGAGGGTCAATTGAACCAGCCCATGGGGTCAATTGCACCTATCCTTAGCAATGGGATGTTTTCCTCTTTAAGGCCACTTTCTTAAGGAGATATTTTGTCCGGTTTACTTTTCCAAATGCTACATTCAATAGGTCGTTGGAAAGCTAAAAGTGCAAAGTTCGTCAAAATAGGTGACATAAAGTACATAGACTATGGTAAAATGGGCGGATGAGGAAAATGAGAAATTTCTCAGGCTATAGTGTGCTTTCAAGCAAAAGGCTGGAGAAAAAGGGGTAAAAAATTGAGCTCATGGTGTGTCGTTTCGGGAACTAGCGAATGAAGTTTAGTACCGCCGTTCACCGGTGGATGGCGCTAGCTGGTAGTTTCGGCGAAAACTCCGTCTGAGATGTTTGAAGGCTTCCCTTAACCCGGCGGCCGCTGGGCCTCCGCGCCACCCGCCGGCCGCTGGGGGGGGGCATATAGTTGCCCCCCCTTTACTTCTGCGACGATATCGTCGCAACGCGAAGAGATAGAGAAGCGAAACTTTGCACACATCTTCCTGAATACCTAGCCGAGGTTGTGTCCAAATTTGGTGTCGATCCCATTTGAAGTGACGTCACAGTGACGTCATAAGTGAAATTATAGATTTGCGTCTCTCATATTCCTTACGATACATCAGATATATGGGACCGAATATAAAGGGTCAATTATTGGTCAGACACTAGATGGAAGTGTACTTAGATGTTTTAGGATGACAGCAGGTTTTGTCTAGTTCATTTACAGTTGAGTTTCATGCTCAGCGTCATCAGAAACGGTCCATATCGGAAAACGGCAAAACTTTATGACGTCACTGTGACGTCATCTTAGGTGCTACAACCACCAAACTTTCCTCAAACATTGCCTAGGTATTCATTTGAAGCTATGCCAAGTTTCACGTTCGTAACTCATCAGGTTTCGGAGATATTGCACAAAACGTAAAGGGGGGGGCAACTTTATGCCCCCCCCCAGCGGCTCGTGGGTTAATCCCTTGTTCAAACATGGACCCCGTCAGCCCCGGCAGAGGTATTTGTCCAGTGTACCCACACCGCACCTGAGGACGGGTCAGCTGAGGGAGGGGAGTCACTATTGTGGCCCGAGGAATGCCGCGCCGGTCGGGGGACGGGGTCGGGAGGAGGGAGGGGGGGGGGAGGAGGTAGCGCCGTTCTTGTGGTGACGGGCTGGCTTGTCGCCTGGCTACGCTCAGTCGGCGAGGCGCTGCGTATGACCCGGGAGCAGCTGAGAGTCCATATAGACAATTGGCCCGTTTGTAAGCACGAATACTTGGAATAGGTATTGCTGGTGCAGAATTTAAGCATAGAATTAGGGACGATGTTTTTTTTGCCAGATTTTGTGTAGGCAGGTACATGTAGGGAATTGGTAGAAGTTTATTGTGACAGTTTCCAAAAAATCAGTCCAAATTTTGTTGAGATATCGAGGTTTTAGTGACGTCATGATATGAGTTTTCGACAAAAAGCGACACATGCTTAAAAAAAATCATAGGTAAGTAAAAAATCACAGAATAGATACAGACATGCCGTAAACGTCATTGGACTGCCAATACCTACCATGAACAATCAAATTGCCATCTTCGATTTTTGATTACCTATCGTTCTACGGTTTCCAAAATCTTGAACGGAATCTTGGCAATTTCTTGTGACTACTTCATGACCATGATGCATGCATTTCATAACCCGCACCCCGCTGGGGGTCCTGGAATTAGGTACACGCCCTGCTGGTGGGCGGGGGTGTTTGAACACCCCCTTTTAACTCGGCTCCATGGGCCATGTAGCGATACGGGGAAAGCGACGTTCGAAAAAGCGTAAGGAATAATGGCGAAATTACTTAGGTCACTTTTTCGGTCAGGTCAAAGGTCAGGTCACCAGAGGTGTTTTGGACCCATGCTACTTAAAGTCCAATTTCATGTGTTTGACCTGACCTTGACCCGACCTGTGACCTTAAAATTCAACTTTTAGGTACTCATCGGAAGTGTCTCGTCGCGTTCTTTCGTTTGCCTCCTCGTCCGTTTTGCTGCGTCTATTGGTTCTTGAGTTATCGGCTGGGTAGCTCTATTGGTTCCCGAGTTGTGCGCCGCTTTTTGAAGAAAAATGTTGACATAGGCAAAATTTGACTTTTGGCGTCCGACCTTTCACCTGACTTAAAAAAAAACGATTAACTATTTTCTTCATTATTTTTGACGCTGTTTTGAATGCCACTTACCACGTGTCACCACGTGGCCCAGGAGCCGAGTTAAACGTGTGAAAACGCCCCCTCCCCCTCAGCACGACACGGAAAACTATGACCATCTGCACGGTGCGGGTTAACTTGACAGTTGAGCTTATCAGTTATCCGCCCCCTTCTAGCCAAACGCTCATCCACTGTTTTAGCTCTATATACCCTGGTTTTAGCCTGCGTCAGGGGAACTGAGGACGCCGAGACCCCCCCGGACCTGGTGGCTTCCCTGGCCCCTCAAGCAGATGGATGCCGAGTTGCTTTGCATCGTTGATATCGAGGACATCAACGATGTACCCGGTCAATTTTATTTCGCCGCCGACCTGAATATTATATGGATGGTGTTGGTCTGGCAGGGGTTTGAGTGAATTTATCTGTGGCCATACTGTACTGTTCGCCCGAGAGCTACAGTGGCGTCACAGAGGTCAATATTTTTATTATTACCCCTTCCCACACAGTATTCATTTTATTACATGGCCGGTGATGGCCCACTCCAACACGCTGATAAATATATCGTTAAATATGTCGACGCTCAGAAGAAAAATGACAAAAGATTCAGACGCGCGGATTGGTATTGGCTGGACTAACATGGACTAACATGGATGGAGTTGTCATGGACTAACAAAAATATTTAATCCCTCAGAATGAATACTATATTGATGAGAAACCGTCAAGTCAAGTGCCCCAAGGTACGGTTCCGTTATTGGTGAATAACTTAGCAAAAAAAAAAAAAAAAACGGCCGCAGGGCCGCGATTTTGGCATCATCGTGTTCGCCTCGTTCAGGGGCATCGAATGGTATACTTTTTGTTTGGGTGAGGTCAACTTAAAGGGACCCTCCCACCTTCAAAAAAGCTTATGAATTGGCATGAAAGTGATGTCGCTCGGTTCAGAAAGAGCGAAAACGAATATCTACCAAATTTCACCGAAAAATATTCACCGGTTTTCAAGATATTAGACTTTTACTTTTGTTTACTTTTTGGGATCTCCGCTGTTCCTAGCGACTTTATTTGGAAGCAATAGTTTGGCAGCTGAAAGTGCGGCACTTGTTGCGCGCAAAGCAGCATATACCACCGCGTGCTACAAAACGTTTTAGTCAAACATTTAAAAATCGTTAGATATCTGCGCTGACGTCACACATTCAGAGGGGTATTCCTATGCATTAGCCCCTCTGAATCAAAATGCTGCAATTTTGAAATTCAATATTTCCGATTTAAGGCATTTCTCGATGTTGTGAGTGCCGAAACCGGTAATTGTGAGCCAGGGACCCCATTTTGGCTATCTCAACTCAAATCTAATGTTAAGGTGGGAGGGTCCCTTTAAGGTGTTGACCTCAGGTCACGGTCAGGTCAGCACCCCCAGGTCACGACATTGGTCGAAGTAGGTTATATCGCATATTATTCGATTTGGCAGGTCTTCCTGAGTCCATGGGTTGCTTTCCCAACTCGCTAGCTCAAATTGATCGGGAGTTATTGACGAAAAACTAATATGACCCTAATGATGTCATAAATGACGCCACACGAGGTCAAAATTGCAAAACTGACGCATGTTTCCTTGCAAGGAGTGCATCAAAGCACGATTCTGTGTGCTTGAGATAGTTGGAGATCGTTCCCGGCGCCAGAATAGCAGTTTTCATTTTTCCCCATTGACATAATGGTGAGGTCACGAAAATGGCCTGACCTCATATGACCTTTAGGAAATTCCGAGACATACAAGTTATGAGACTCGTAATGGATATTAGATCATGCAAGTTTCATTTCCCTGTGAAAGCTACTCTGGCAGTGAGGGCGTTGCGAAGATGCGACATCTAACGACCGTGCAGAGGTTCCCTTGTGACGTCATAGGTCAGTGACCTGCCTGACCTGAAAATGCGGTTGGTGTCAAAAGATCGGGCTTGAATCAAAGGTCAGGTATGCCAAGTTTAAGCTCTTTATCGCCAGCGTGTTTGGAGCTATCGCGAAAAACCCTATGGGGGTCCCCCCTCGGCCGGCGAGGTTTAAACCTGTAGGTTCTATTGTAGGAAAGAATGGGGAAATTTGGCCTTTTTTTAAAGAAAATGATGTAACTTAAAATTGACGATATATTTCTGCATTTCCTCAACGCTGGTAGGTGTCGCATTCATTTTATTTTACCAGTAAAACGCCTTTTGGGCGAGGAACGAGCGAGCGAGATAGTGAGCCCTGCACGCGCGGAAGGGCGAGAGGGTACTTCCAACGGGCTTGTGCAAAGCACCCTTCTAACCGGTCGCTAGTGGTGTGCCAAATTTGAACGCAATCGGCCCAGCCGTTCCTGAGATCTGGAAGCGGCATTCTGCACGTGCGCACGTGCAAGCGGGGTCCAAACTGACTTTTGCACGGCACCCTACTAACTGGTCCCCAACCGTGTACCAAATTTGAGCGCAATCGGCCCGGCCGTTCTCGAGATCTGGGAGCGCCCCCTGCACGTGCGCACGTGCTGTAGCACCCCAACCTTAACACATGCAGATGAATTATCTGATGGAGACCTAACTGTGTACTGAGTTTCAATTCAATCGGCCCAACCGTTGTGCCGTTATTGAGGTTGCAATTTTGGGGGTTCTTAAAAAATGTCCAACTTTACCACGCGCCATGTGCGGTGGCTGGCAAGAACGCATGGTGGCCATCACACCACAGAACTTTTACGTCCAAGTGGCATTCAGTAAAGAAGACCGCTTGTCAATCGGATGTCCCGTTCCTAAGATATTAGCTTTGGAAGAGCGTCCCCACGGCCGGCCGGCCGGCCGGCCGGCCAGCCGCTCATACTCAGGATTTTCCCTTAATTACGGAGCGAGCGAAGCGAGCGTAGTCTTTCCTTAGATTAACGGAAATTTCTGAGTATGAGCGGCCGGCCGGCTGGCCGGCCGGCCGTGGTCACGCTTTTGCGAGGCTTATATCTCAGCAACCACTTGACCGATTTACACGCGGCAATTTTTGTAGGGTAGCTTCATTCCTTCTACCAAGTATTGGACTATTCCCGATGCATGTGGGTGACCCCTTATGCACGTGCCACGTGCAAAACGAAGAGGTGTCCGTTTTGTAATTGTTGCAATATCTCGGTAACTACTTGGCCGATTGCGCTGAAAGTTGGCATGTAGGTAGGCACCCACTAGGCACTGCATAGTGCATATCCATGTGCCAGAGTTGGGGCGCTGCTGCACGTGCGCACGTGCAGGGGTCGTTTCCAGATCTCGAGAACGGCTCCACCGATTGCGCTCAAATTTGGTACACAGTTAGGGACCGGTTAGTAGGGTGCCGTGCGCAAGTCAGTTGGGACCCATTTTGCACGTGCGCACGTGCAGGGTGCCGCTTCCAGATCTCGAGAACGGCTGGCCCGATTGTGCCCAAATTTGGCACATCGTTAGAGACCGGTTAGTAGGGTGCCGTGCTCAATTCAGTTGGAGGTACCCCCTCGAAATTTCGCACGTGCAAGGCCCACCCTCTCGCTCGCTCCGTTAGTCGCCCCAAAAGGCGTTATACTGGTTCAGTATGAACTCGCTCGCTCGCTGCGCTCGCTCGCTCGTAATAAATGTCTACAAAGCGGCTAAATTGCCCCACCAGCAGGTTTATTTGGCCGGGGTGTGGGGCATTTTGGCCGGTGTTAGTTTAAGGTCGGGATTTCTTGTTATAGGCGAGTCAGCTTCAGATTAACCCTATTAGTGGCAGGGGGGGTTGTTTTTATCCACCCCTCAGGTTTTTCGGGAATATCTCCGAAACCGCTGAAGCTACGATGCTGAAATTTTCTGACTTTTCCTAAAACTAAATTGGGCACATTCACTGAAAATTTCAAGTTCATAACTTTACCAGGGGCGGCTCCAGAGCACTGGGAATTGGGGGTCCTATTCGTGAAGCGAGTCATTTGGGCGAAGATCACGATGCTGCACCAGTTTTACGAACAGTGAATGAAAGGTATCATGTGATAACATATACAAAGTTATTTTGCATCCTCTTTTGACACGTTTTTGCTATAATAGGCGGATCCAGGCGTCCAAAAAGGGGGGTTATTTTTTACCTCCCAACATAGGTGCCCTGACACCGCCTATGCATGACCAATACAATTCTAGTCGTTCTCTCATAAGAAAATTGTAACATAACAAGACCATTGCCACCCTTTTTAGAAACAGTACCAACAAAAACCTTATTTACTATACTTTTTGTGTACCCCCAATCTCAATGATCTGTATCCGCCTATGATTTTTGAAAATGCATATTTTTAGGATCCATGTGAATTCCTGGTTCATTCTCTATCGATCGGCAAAAGTTGCGTTAAGATTGGTTCAGAAACCTGGCCGTGATAAACAGTCTAAAATGTATCTGCAATTTGCCCGTTTTTACCCCCCTCTACCCCCCTATTGACATTTTTTAATTTTATTTTTTTTAGAAATGTAGATCTCGTTGAGCCAAATCGAATGCCGTTTGAATTTTGAAAATCGGCCGGTTAGATCTCGAGATATCAAGGGGGGGTCGTAAACAGCCCCCCCTGCCACTAATATGGGGTAGCCAGGAGCCTGCCACTAATAGGGTTAAGCAATGACGTATGTCCTATGACGCAGTTGACGCATTTTGGAAGTTGACTCAGCGGTCATAGTTTCCAAAAAAATCGGTCACAAATAGTCCAAGGGGTTGACCTCAGGTCACGTTACCTCAGGTCGCTTGACCTCAAGGTCACGTGTCTTCAAGGTCATCATGTATATCGTTCGATGCGCCTTGACGAGCTGAACACAATAATACCATTTGCGCGGCTGTATCTTTTTCTGTACGGAGTTATTAACAAAACAAAACGTTTAATAACATTTGATGACGTCACATGCTCTTACAGTTGCCCAATAGGAAATAAAGCATAAATGATCCATGTAGTTAAGGTTGGTCATGAATTATGTCATTTATGGTATAATTGACCATGACAACTCGGCCGTCCCAGCATAGTGACCTTGGGCGTACCGGCCAAGTTGGCCCGCTAGTCCCGGCCAAATAACCCCACATTGCCATTCTGAAAATTGTTGTCTTAGTAAAGTAGTCATGGCTGTACGGAACTAGATAATATTGCTCTTGGAACCGCTGATCACCCCCAGGAATGGCGCTATAATGTCGGAATTCGTTTACAGCCCAAATACTACATGAAATACAACTTTTTAAACGGAAGTAAATTTTACCATTTTCTAATGAAATTCACGTTTCAACCTTCGCCCGAGTGGCGGGGGAGGAGGGAGTTTTGGCCACACCTGCCAGTTTTTTGCGCGTGCAACGAAACTTTGTATAGCTTATCATACATCAATTTCGCATGGTGTGTGAAAATTTTGACCCCAGGTCACGTAAGGTCAGGCCACCAGGTCAACTTAAGTAACCATACCTCTAAAAAACTTTGTGGTTCTGTCATTCCTACAGTGTTCATTCCAGAAGTTTGAAACTCGTTTCAAACTTTCAAACTTTTGCATGAGGAAATTAGTATGAACAAATCGTATATCTCGGAAGTTTCATATCGGTGACCAGCTAAATTTTGCGACCTCTCCATTATAAGTCAATGGGAGAAAGTTGAAATGCTCTTTGTTTGGCCGTAAACAACCTCAAACATCGTGACATAGGTAAGCATGACACACTGAACCGGAAAATTGTACCTGTGACCACTTCAATTATGCCCGTGAGGTCATCTCAGATCATGAAACGTTACTAACAGATTTTTGACAATAACTTTAGAAAGAAACATGCTAGAGCGCTGAAAACACCATAAATGTGTTCAGTTCAGCAAGAGGAGTCGAATGACATGCAACATGACCTTTTCAGTGATTTGACCTGAGGTCAAATTTTCAAGTTGACCTTTTCAGGTCAAGTCATAGTTCATTCGACCCGTAGCCGGTCCCGTAGCTCAGTCGGTAGAGCGTTGGACTCCGCGTGGTGAGAGCACGCGTTCCACAGTCCGGGTTCGAAGCGTGACAGGCGCTTGACATTTATGGGCCTCCTGACAGGTAGGGGAAGTTGGGGCAATGCCGGAGTTGGGGCAAAGCCGAAATTCGAGATATTTCGAAAACCGTAAAACATGGATGCCACCTGTCAGTGATGCTCTGAAGCTTAAGTGACTACAATTATCGCATGTTTGTTGCGAGTCGTCATTCGGAATACTTCGACTGTGAGGGCGCCAAGAGCGTTTTCAAGGTACGTTTCCCTTGTACTACATGCGCCTTTGAAGCTGGATTTTTTTACTCATTATGCTACCGTTTGTCTGGCCAATTCGGTCAAGTAATCTTTAGCATGTCTTTGCATAAGTGTGCTGCCTATTTGAAATTTATACAGCACGTTGAAAAGTTATGGGCCTGCAAATGAAAGTATGGCTGGCTGGGGTAATGCCGAAAACGTGCGATTACGCACGTGTTAAAAGCACGCTACGTGGACTTTACTGCTGTAGAATAGCAACGCCTATTTTTAGTCACACAAATTACACTTTCAACCGACACAACGGCCTGTTACCTATAAGGAATGATTTACCTGGCATTTTCTTATTATATCACACAATTATAACTTCCAGTGTGCGCCGCGTCCTCAAGCTCTTGAAACGTGTGTCAGCTTTGATGAATTCTGGATAAAGTTTGAGATAAAATGGCAAAACATCAATGTCGGCATTCCCCGTAGATCATTTCTCCCATTTTCGGCTTTCCCCGCAGTCCGGGGCAACGCCGAAAAAGTCACTTCTTTGATATTTTTAGTTTGTGCGCTTAACGGTATGCGAATTCATCAAATGCGCCTGGTATGTTTGAAAGGCAAAAGACTGGCCTCTCGAATGATTTTATTTATTTATTTATTTATTTATTTATTTATTTGTTGCACATCCTTCCATGCAGGCATAGTTATTTCAGGATGGCACATGATCAGGGAACCACTATGCACAATGCACATGCACTTTCCACGAGCCGCGTTCGAGTTCACTAAAGAGGAGAAAAAGAAAAAAACAGGACCAAGGCAACACCTTAGACCACTTCAGCATCAAACTATACATTTCGTGGTGGCCTGATCGCCCGCTTAAAAGCAAATATGCTGGACATGCCTTGGATCTCTCGGGGCAGCCGGTTCCATGCCGAGCCAGCCCTGTACATGAAGTGTTTTTGAGTGGCAATAAGCCGCACTTTCGGTAGGTGCACCTGCTCTGTATCTGTCAGGCGCGTGTCACGAGTCGCCACATCACATCGACGTTTAAACATGTCTTGTACCACGATTGGTGCATGGGGATCGCAGATTGCGCGGTGCACCTTCAGTCGATCACGCTCCTCCACCAGCTCGCCAATCCGTGACCAGTGGAGCGACTTAAGAACTGGTGTGATGTGATCACGGCGCTTCGAACCGGTCACCAAACGAGCCGCAAAGTTAATCATTTTTTGCAGTCGCTTAAGTTCTTTGTCGGCAGCTCCGCCCCAAACTGGTAAGCAGTAGATCATTTGAGGGAAGATATGAGCTTTGATAATAGTAAGCAGAGCCTCGGTAGTGAAGCTACGCCTGAATCTGTAAAGCGAAATCAATATGCTGTAGCAACGGCGCACAACTGATGAGATGTGTTGATTCCATGTTAACGTCTGGTCAACAGTTACACCAAGAAGTTTGATCGTTTTTGAAGAATGAAAGGTTCTGTTTGAGAACGTGAAAGCGAAACCAGATGCTTTTTGAAGCGATTTTCTGGTGCCAAGGAGGATGAAATCTGTTTTTGATGCATTCATTTTTAAAGAATTACTTCTAAACCAGTTTTGAACGGAAGCCATTGACTTTTCTATGCGCTTTCTGAGCTGTGACAAACTCTCACTGTCTGGCGGCGAGCTGTCGAGGAGCTGCGTGTCGTCTGCATAGCAAACCAAACGGCCGTAGGGAAGATGTCCCGGAAGATCTGCCACAAATATGCTGAACAAAATAGGTCCCACAATAGATCCCTGAGGAACACCAAAGTTCACAGGACAGATCTTGGACCCACCTCGTACCATTTGCCCCCGTCCGCTTAGGTAACTGTCGAACCAATGTGAAGGCACACCCATCCATGCCATTTAACAAGAATAGCGTATGTTGTCTACCTTGCGTGCTACGGGCGTCAGAAAAAAGTCTTCGGCGTTCCCCCAACTTCCCCTATGGTTGCGGTTGGTGGCAGGCCGTAGCCAGGCGAAGTCAGTGAGGGAACCGGCCGTGCGCGGCTATGTGCGCACGTTAAGCTTTGGACTCTAAATTCTGCCATAGAACCGGAATTACGCGATCGGAGGGTAGAGGGCAGGGTCACTGCAACAAGCTTTGCTTAGCGGTGGCTCTGTCCTTGTGAATCCTTCCAATCAAAAGGTTCGGACTAAATTTATTTTTAAAAAAAATCGACGCGTCTCGACGAGAAAAACGCGATGCCGGTAAAATCAACGTCATGCAAGCTTGGAGTTAAAAGTTATGACACGGAAACTTTTCCGAAAAACGTCCTATTTTGATAGTTTTTGCTCTCTGGAGGCAAGACCGTTGACCTTAGGTCAAATCCGAGACATTTTTCAGAAAGGCTTTTGAAAGAGCTATCGAATGCGTTCTTCCCGCAGTGCTGTAGCTCTATTGGTTCCCGACTTATGCGCCGATTTGTGAGAAGCTGCCAAAATCGGGTACAACAATCGTGAAAATTGTATCTTTGGTGACCTTCAGTGACCTCAGCGATTACCTGATCAAAAAATGACCTAAATGATTCTGAAAGATCTTGCAGCGAGCTATCTATAGCTTTTACTGTGTCTTTCTAGCTTGCTTTCTTTCTGAGGTAATCTGGTGTGGCCAAAAAAGTCTTGGAACCGCTGGAACCACCATGCCAACCAACCAAACCGCCAACCCACCATGGCAAAGTTGGCTGAGATGCCCACCCGGGCGCGGGTTAATTGTGAACAAAACTACGAGGGGAAAATTTTGACATTTGTCCTCGAGTTAGTTCCACCCATGACGAATGAATAGGGACTAGAGTTATTTCATCCACTTTTATCAGACGTCGTACAGGTGGGGGCGGTCAATTTACACCACCGGCCAAATTACCCCATTTTCCCCTACTCAGTAGGTATTTTATTTTATGTTACGCTGTTTTTTTTTCATTTAACCGATTTTAAGCCTGATTTCGCCTGTAAGTGGAGATAGCTCTGTTGGCGATTATGCAATTAAATAAGTAAACAAGTAAATAAAAAATAAAAAAAATAAAACAGATTGTAGTAAACTAGATTGGTGCAAAAGCATAAATTCGGGACCTGCTAGAAATTCATAAAGTGAAGCTGTTATGGAGTTTTGGGGTGCCGATCACGTATTTTATGTTAGTTTTGATCACAGATTACGAGTTCATGCATTTAGGCTAGCTCGGGTCAGTTCAGGTCAGGTCAACCAGTAGGCGTCCTGCTGGCTATCCATAGTAGGTGTCAATAATCTGACGGCGTCGTAACATGTTACGAAGGCACTTAAACTACTAAGTAAATGATCAAACGGATGCTAGGAACATGTAAAACTAAAAAAAGTGAATCAAGGTCCTCAAATGTCAATGACCTTGACCTGACCCTTACGTGACCTTGGCACCCACCGTAGTGCATGGGACGAACATCATTTGACATGCTTGGACGTTTACAACACAAAAAAGACTGAAAACGCGCGGACAATATGATCTGACATACGCTGAATCGCGATTTCGGTCAAACATGGTCTCGAGAAAAAGGTCAGGGGTCAAAGGTCATTGGGGTCAAGGTCATGAAAGAAAAAGAGTTATGCGTAAAATCTATCAACTCTGGGGTACTGAAAGTTTCGTCGCGATCGTCCGCTTTTTGAGCGAAACTATTCGCGAAAAACCGAGGGGGCGGGTCCATCCAACTACCCCTACACATGCGTGACATGCGAGGGTTAACCCTCGCATGTGTGCGGCGTTTGCCAGCTTCTAATGTGTAGGGGGGGGGGTCGGTTGGACCCCCCCCTTGCCGTTTGGCCCCTGATCGAGCTAGAGCTTCGCGGAAAAAACGAGCGTGTTGCCCGTGACGAGAGGAAGCCGATGATACCCAATTTTAAGGTCCTAGGTCATTGGTTGACCTTCCAGGTCAGGTCAATGACCCAAAGTCGGGAAAATCGGGACCTGTTAGAAAGTCGTAAAATGTGGCTGCTAAGGGGTTTTTCGGGGTGCTGATCACGAATATCGTGTTAGTTTTGATCACAGATGATGTCTTGAAGCATTTTGACCAGGTCGGGTCAGGTCAGGTCAGGTCAACCAGTAGGCGTCGTGACGGGTATTCGTAATACGTGTCAACCGCCTCTGACAGCTTCGTAACATGTTACGAAGTCACCAAAACTACTTCGTAAATGTTCAAATGGTTGCTAAATTCGAATTCAGCTCCAAAAACTAGCCTAGAAACATGTAAAACTCGAAAAAGTGACCCGAGGTCACCCGAGGTCACCAAAGGTCAATGACCTGACCTGACCTTCAGGTGACCTTGACACACACGGGAGTAACATCAAATCACATGTTTGAACGTTTGAAACCACGAAAAGCTTGCAAACACGCGGCTAGTGCGAGCCGACATACGCGAAATCGCGATTCCGGCCAAACATGGTCTCGGAAAAGAGGTCACAGGTCAAAGGTCATTTGGGTCAGGGTCATGAAATTTTCAGGGTAGGTGTCAAATTGATCAATGCGAGGGTACTGAAAGTTTCGTCGCGATCGGCCGCTTTTTACGCGAGTTATTCGCGAAAAACCATGGGGGGGGGTCCATCCGACCCCCCCCCCCTACACATGCGAGGGTTAAAACACTAAAACAAAGTCATGATATGAAGTATGAACACATTTGCTGTAAAAGAGATTTTTGTAGACTTAGTCCATATATTATATAAGTCCACTCGCCAGAAAGCCCGTCGTGAAAACGGCTATTTTTCGGCAGACTGGCTTCCGCTTCGGGTAGGTACTAGGTATGACTTTGAGCCATTCAGTTAGCGATGTCGATTCTACTCCGGAGTAGGAGTTGGTAAGATTTTGGTGACTCTGGGTCCAACTCCGATTCTACTGTCCTGGCTCAGACCTATTCTAATCTTGCTCCACCCCATCATTCAGATCGCAAATTCTAAGATCGATGGAGATCCTTTATCGATAAAAACACGCATCGATCTAATGCGAAAAGGCTCCAGACCGGTCACACGTGGAAGAAATTATACCATGGAGCAGTATGTTTTCCCTTACGGCGTTTCAAGCTATCAGTCCGGTTACCTGTGTTCGCGCAAGTACCTATATCTAGGGGACGGATTGTTGACGACACGTGCGAAACGTCAGAAATTAGTGAAAAGCCTGTGTGAATACCACCGTTACTTATTTCCCTTCTCAGTAGCAGTAACCTTGGCAGTAACAGCGGGAGGTCTTGGAGAGGGTCAAAGCGTCCAACCCTTCCGACGCCCGTGTCTTCGCTATCGCTTCCAGGAACACGCGCGCGGCCGCTATTGTGCGCCCGTCAAACCCAGCCCGCCCTTTGACAGCGGGCGGGTCATCAGCGGTCCGCCCGCGTCCCTTCCTGTGACGTCACTACGGTCCTGGAATGCAAGCGAAGCGTAGCCCAGCGGTGCATTGTTGTCATTGTTGTGGGTACATAAGCATTAAAAACAATCAGTTCTGCTAGCATCATGTCTCTCTCGTCCAATGGTGTAGAATGGTGTGTAATTTGACCTCCAAAGATGAACATTTTTTAAGGTCGAGCTCATGACCTGACCGGTAAAACTCATGTTGCATCTCAATCGATTGCCTATTGTAAAACTGGACGCATTGCAGCTGTTTTTACTGCTCTTCCATGTCTCAATAATATGTCAATTGTCCAAAAGTGCTTTTTTCGACTGCTTCCCTCGCCAGCACAAGGGGGGGGGGTTGATGCAACCCCCCTAAGGTTTTTCGCGAATAACTCCCTTGCATTGATCAATTTTACACCTACCCTAAAAAAATTTATGACCCTGACCCAAATGACCTTTGACCTGTGACCTCTTTTCCGAGACCATGTTTGGCCGGAATCGAGATTCGGCGTATGTCGGCTCGCATTAGCCGCGCGTTTGCAAGCTTTTCGCATGGTTTCAAACGTTCAAACATGTGATTTGATGCTGCTCCCATACATTAGGGTGGGTGTCAAGGTCACCTGAAGGTCAGGACAGGTCATTGCTCTTCCTCTCTCACATGGAGTCCCTCAGGGCTCAGAGTTTTACATGTTTCTAGGCTAGTTTTTGGAGCTGAATTCGAATTTAGCAAC
The DNA here is from genome assembly GCF_019059575.1 of Amphibalanus amphitrite. NCBI lineage: Eukaryota > Metazoa > Arthropoda > Thecostraca > Balanomorpha > Balanidae > Amphibalanus > Amphibalanus amphitrite. The sequence goes on from NW_024882151.1 coordinate 18,531, forward strand.
CATTTGAACATTAACGAAGTAGTTTTGGTGCCTTCGTAACATGTTACGAAGCTGTCAGAGGCGGTTGACACGTATTACGAATACCCGTCACAACCCCTACCGGTTGACCTGACCTGACCTGACCCGACCTGGTCTAAATGCTTAAAGACATCATCTCTGATCAAAACTAACACGATCTTCGTGATCAGCACCCCAGAAAACCACATAGCAGCCACACTTAACGACTTTCTAACAGGTCCCGATTTTCCCGGTTTTAAAAAGTTACAGGCTGGACCGGGCCGTTATATGTAAATGCTGATATCTTTCCGTTATCTTAAAAATATTTCGCTTGGCTTGCGCGGTCCGTTCGCTCGTAATAATATTTTTCCTTCGTTTTAACCCTTGCCCGCATTCGTGTTTGCCAGCGTCTAACGTATAGGGAAGGGGGGGGGGGTCCGCTGGACCCTCCTTAGGTACCGTTTGGCCTCTGATGGAGCTAGAGCTTCGCAGAGAAAAAAAAAACGAGCGTGTTGCCCGCGACGAGAGTAAGCCGATGATACCCATTTTTATGACCTTCCAGGTCAGGTCAATGACCCGAAAATCGGGAAAATCGGGACTTGGTGAAAGTTCGTAAAGTTAGGTTGAAAAAGGAATTTTGCAGGGTGCTGAACACGTAGTTCATGTTAGTTTTGATCACATACCTATGATGTCTTAATGTATTTAGGCCAGGTCGGGTCAGGTCAGGTCAACCAGTAAGTGACCTGCCAGCCATCCATAGCAGGTGTTGACCACCATTGACAGCTGACAGCATGTTACGAGGGCACCAAAACTATAGTCTGTTCCATATCAAGCTTGCAGTTGGAGTTTCTTCGGCAGATCGCTCCTCCGCTTAAGGATTTGCGCTTAAAATGTAAGAGCTGTATATACAGAAATCACGCACTGCTTTCAGCAGGGCACTTCGGCTGCAAACTTGAAACGGAACAGAGTATAGGTACTTCATAAATCTCCCAATGGGAATTCGAAATCAGCTCCAGAAACTACCCTAGAAATATGTAAAACTCGAAAAAGTGAAGCAAGGTCATCAAAGGTCAATGACCTTGACCTGACCTTCACGTGACCTTGAAACCCACACCACAAAAAGGTTGGAAATTGCGCGGATAATGTCAGCCGACACACACCAATTCGCGATTCCGGTCGAACACGGTCTCGAGAATCAGACCACAGGTCAAAGGTCATTGGGGTCAGGGTCATCAAATTTTAAGAGTATGTGTATAATTGATTAACTCGAGGGTACTAAAAGCTTTGTCGCGATCGGCCGCTTTTTGCGCGAACTATTTGCGAAAAACCGGGAGGGCGTCCGTTCGACCCCGCTGTATGTGCGAATGTGAAGTCACTAAAAATCTGTCTTTAAAGTAAAAAAGGTTATTCCTCGGCCTGAGAGGGCAAAGTTGTACAGTTGGAGTACTTTAACACATCATGTAGGTATGTACGTACATGCATACATTCTCGAATTAACCATCAATAATACCTACTATAGGTAGGCATATTGCTCTTTGGAACGTCGCATTCGGTATGGGGATATTATGGGCCTGAGCCAGCTGACACGGGTGACACCCCCTCAGTGGGGTGTCAGTGGGGACTTCTGGCATGGTCTGCGTTGGATCATCCACCACCACAATGGGCGGTTCCTCAAAACCAGCGTAATTGACCGGTGTGAGGCGGCGACGTGAGGCACGCGAGTGCGGGACCGTCCCCACGCCGTGGCGGTCCGGGTCAGGGGAGCAGCCCCCTCCCCGCGCGGCGGGCGGTCGCCCATTCATCCGCGACCTCAGCCCCATGACTGAGGGGTTGACAGAGGGCAAACATCACGTATTTAAACTGGGCAAACAGACGGTGTTCTACGCTAGGGACATCTCGCGGCTGTGATTCACGATACTGCTTCGCCAAACTGCCTTTAGATGGTGGGTCAGTCGGTGTCCGTCTGCTGCTGTGCGCCGAGAATTAGCCCTATAAATTACGATGAATTACACCTTCTAGTGTGACGATACCGTCACATTATCATATAGGTCGCGTTTAGATGCAAATGAAGAAACGACTGCGTTGAAAAAATATGTCATTTCATCGAACGCTGAAATGCTCGAAGTGCTCGCTAAAAAATAAACTCGCTAACTGAGCCCTAAAGGTCGGCTGCCGTGTTGCATTGCATTTAAGCCAAAAACGCGGGCTGGGTGTAAGTTGTCGAGAAACAATTTTTGGCCTGAAGTGTTCTCTAAAGTATTATCTACATAGATCCAGGGAACATATTTGCTATCTATGATGGTTTAGGAGATATTGAATCTTAAGTCCTCCGGTGTACCCTGTTTTGCGGCGGCCCACGTGTTAAAAGCTGCTGAACATTTTTACTTTGACCAAAAAACGCGGGCACAGTTTTGTCTGTGCGAAAATGACTCTTGTCCTATCGCATTCCACGTGGGCTGAAAATTCAGAAACCAGGGAACATATTTGCTACGACCAATACTTTTCACGATTCAGACCGAAACGTGAAAAAATAGTCCCAAAACCCTATGGCGGGCACCTCTCCGCGGCGCCCGGCCGCGGGTCGCTAGTTCCCGAAACGACACACCATGCTATTAAACTACTATTTCAGTTTAAAAGCTGATTTCAAAGGTGGACTATTTCCTTTAATGTTTACAGCCCCTGAGCAATAACCATTGCAAAGGTCACCGGGGTCCATTGAAACGGCCTGTGGCCCTGTTTCAACTGACCCTCAGAGAAGCGTTTCAATTGACCCCATCCGCTCCCGCCATCTTGCACGCGCCGTAAAGCACATGTCAAACAAGCTGGAGGGACGGCATCATGCTGAATGAAAGGCCAAATAAGGTGTTATTCAGGAGCCAGGAGCTCTTCTTTCAGCAAACAAAGGTATATGAGATAATACAAAATATTCATAAAAACGATTTCTCCCAAACGCCCCTCAAAAACACAAAAACAAGTGTCAAATCAAAATTACCGTCCGTTTGCCGCCCAAACGCCGTTGACAAAGGAAGTGGTCGAGCGCGGATGCGCAGTGGTGTCGGCAACGCCATATGTTGCATACTGTTGAAAATAAAGCCATGTTTCATCTGACCCCGTGTTTCAACTGGCCCCGCTCTCCCCTACCCTTCGCTCGTGTCAACACAGTGGGAAACAGCCCATTCTATCGTATACCGGAACTGTGCAACACCTTCTTGGATAGCAACCGCGAGGTAGACGTGTGGACGAATGTCTCTAAGATTCGTGTGATCACTTACGTATACGTAAGTAGTCTCTGAAGTCTGAGAGGTCTTTGGTCTGCGTATTTATGTACCTATGTATGTGTCCTACCATGTATGTATTTTTCACTATGCGACTTCGACTGTAATTGGGCTGCCCCTGCCCGTTGATGATGTACTCAATAAACTAAACTAAACTAAACTAGACGGCAGGAGCGAAAACACTTTTTCAGCAATTATTTTCATCCAGAATTGACTGTTACGCTTCATATTGCTCTAAAATTTTCGATTGAACTTGTAACATTTTTACGCTCAAGGATAGCACAATTGATTGATATTATTTAGGGGTGATTTAGGGCTAAGTTAATTTAAGTGAAGTGACATCACAAAGGCGTACAGGCACATGCCTACTACAAGCTTCTCAGCAACTTGTTGCCCATGACTTCACCGCGCATAAGATTAGCTATATTGATTTAACCCGCGCCGTGCTGGGGGGGGGCGTTTTTACGCCCCCCCCCCTCAGGTTTTTCACGAATATCTCAAAAACGGCGGCGCTGCGCGCCGCCGTTTTTGGTACACGTGTTCCTACATCATTTCCGCACATGTTGTGAAAATTTCAGACCTAGGCCGTTCAAGGTCAGGTCACCAGGTCACGTCAAGTGACCTTACCTCAGAAAAAGTTCAAAGGCTCGCTATAGCTACACCGACTGAACGATCACTTTGAAACTTTCAGCGATTGATATGAGTAACAGTATGTATAAAATGTATATCTCGGATTTTTGATATCTGTGACCTAAGGTCAGGTCAATTTTGCGACCTCTCCATTATAAGTCAATGGGAGAAAATTGAAATGCGCCTCTTTTGGACGAATATCGTTCAAAACGCTCTCAAACATCGGTTCATAGGTAAACATGACACACTGAATAGGAAAAATGCACCAGTGACCCCTCTGTGTGCCCCTGAGGTCATCTCAGGTCATGATTAGTCGCCAGCAGTTTTTTGGCTATAACTTTTGATAGAGACGTGCTAGAGCGGTGAAAACACGTCAGATGTGTTCAGCTCGACGATACGGATCGACTGATATGCAACACGACCCTTTTCGGTCAGGTCATGACCTTGACCTGAGGTCAAATTTTCAAAATGACCTTTCAAGGTCAACGAATAATTCATTCGACGCGTCTCGACGAGAGGAACACGATGCTGGCAAAAGTAATGTCATGGCGCTTATGAGTCAAAAGTTATTGACGAAAAAACGTTTTTCGTAAAACGGCTATTTTTTGAGTTTTTGCCCTCTGGAGGCTAAACCGTTGACCTGAGGTCAAATCTGAGAACATTACTCAGAAAGGTCTGTAAAAGGGCTATCGAATGCGCTTTTCCGCGGCGCTGTAGCTCTATCGGTTCCCGAGATAGCCGTTGGCAGTTTCCAAAATGTTGAAATAGTCAACATTTTACCTTTGGTGACCTCTGGTGACCTGACCTTTGACCTGACCCAAAAAATGACCGAAGTGTTTTCGTCCTTATTTTTGACGCTCTTTCGATTGCCGCTTACCGCGTGTCGCTACGTGGCCCAGGAGCCGAGTTAGACGGGGGGCGTGAAAACGCCCCCCCAGCACTCTGCGGAAAGTTCAGGCCACCAGCACGGCGCGGGTTAATGTCGATAACTGCAACAGATAAGAGGCAATACAATATCGGAAGAGACAGATTCTTCCTTCCCCGGGAACGGTATGGTACACCACATGTGATACCATTAAACATGTTTGCACGGAGTTCGAAATTTGCCGGGCAAGTGAGTAAATAATAGAACTACGAGTATTCGTCAAAATGATCACAATAAAATGCAAAAACAGTAATCAGGCATGACCTGGACCCGCAAGCAGTCATCTGAGTTAGTAGGGCAACCCTCAGCTGAGTCAGTGCCGCGAGCACCTCTGATCTGTTTCGAATTCCCACGCCTATCCGGGCGCACAATGCACGCACCGCTCGGCCGGGCGCGGCGGCGGGCCGTGGCTCGGGACCAAAAGCGGCTCCGGCGGGTCGGCGGACATCAGTCGAGCCGCGGGTTCCGGTGTGGTAGCAGCTCCCGTCCCCTGAGCTCCTCCCGTCCCTCGCCGTCCGTCCGCCGCCGCCGCGGGTTCCCCCTGCTGACGTCACAGCTGTGAGGGGAGAGGACCAAGTGTTGGTAGTTCGGTTCACTCGCCATGGAGAGAGCACCGATGGAGTTCGACTGTCATCGCGCCGATTCGTCGTCAGAGTCCAAGGCAGACATGAAAAAGGTGAGCACCTGATATGGGATGCGTTGTACTGTTGACACGGCTGCCCGGCGCCTGCTGTCTCCCGAGACATTGCCATCGACGGCAAGGCGGGAAGCACACGGTCCCTTAGGGATATCTAACGGTCGATAATTTTGGGGAATGGGATGATTGGTCACCCTGGATTGATCGTTTTCGACATGCCTGTTTTATATAACAGGTCATTCAGCTCTGTTCACTTTATTTTATTTTGTTTTATTTTATTTCATTTTATTTTATGTATTTTGTTTTATTTTATTTCATTTTATTTTATGTATTTTGTTTTATTTCATTTTATTTTTATTTTAATTTATCTTATTTAGTTCACTTTTGAATAGGTTGATGCAAGTTACTTGAGCGAAAAAAAGACACTATGCTTCATATGTAGTGTTAGTGTGCATGTGATTTGTGATTTCTTACTCAGCTGATTGCTGTCTGGAAAGCACCGTTCTCTGAAAATAATGCGTTAAGTTCTCATAAGGTAGGTATCATGCGTAAAGGTATCATGACCGTAGCCTTGATACCGTTCTGTGTAGAATCATATGTGAGACAGGTAACTGACATTGTATCTGACGATACGTTGTGTCCATTCCAGAACAACAAGCCCGTGATGGAGAAAAAGCGCAGAGCCAAGATCAACGGCTGTTTGGGCGAGCTGAAGTCCCTCATACTGGACGCCCTACAGAAAGATGTAAGTACAGAATAAGTGGAACATTTCTTATTGTTAAGAACGGGTTTAATGATAAATGGATTTCAACATTTAACATAACTGTCATTTACCTAAATTATACGTTTTAACATAATGTTAACATAGTGCTAGAGCTATAATAACATTTAGCATAATACATTATTTAGCATCGTTGATCTATGTACTGATGCACTTAACCACCGTATTCATTTAATTCGTCGCTGGCCCTAGCATTCAGTATGAATGCTTATACTACTTATGAAAACTGCCATAAGTGTTTTAATTATTAGGTATTATGCAATAGGTATCACAATATGTCTTTTTTCCTCGCAAAGAAGCGGCGCGACCGAAGCATCGATAAATTGAGAACGTTCACACTTCACTTGGTATGGGTATCCGAGCACGAACCCCACTTGCACACCTTTCCAGATGGAGTGCCGTGTATGCACGCTATAAGAGATACGTGAGTCTTATACGAGCCTGAAGGAAGCCTGTTCACAGTAATCTTTTCTGCTGGAGAGAACCGTTTCTGCTATCTCTACAGATATAGCAGTACCCAGTTATGATTACATATGTATTTCTAGGCACCCGTTTTCAGTCCCGTAATCGGCATGTTTTAATTATTCTTGCGTATCGTCATTGAATATCAAAGGTGGAAGCTGTATCATTTATAAAATAGGGTTGGCTGAAAATGATGAGGCATGGAAAGGTTCATTTTGCAATACCACAAATATGAATATCAGATGCACGATAAGACGAGATGCTGATCAGAAGACGAGAAGGAATTCACCGAAATTGGTGTCGGTCAACGCTGGAGAGCTAGGAAATGAATGACGTTACACACAAGGGCGCAGAGTGGAGCAATTTCCCAAATTGGCGTCCCCATAGGTATGCGGCGGCGCTGTTTACAAAAGCTAATGATGCTCTCTCCGGCCCGGTGGGCGCTGGGAGAGCACATTCCTGTGGTACCGCTCGGCACCTGTCCGGGCGCGGCCGCCGGCTGCGTTCCCACAGTGCGCTCCCCAGCTCATCACCGGAGGCACCTGCCGCCGCTCCGGTCTATTGTAGGACGGCGGGGGATCAGAGGGAGGGTGACTGCCCCGGTCCCTCTCCCTCCGGTCGGAACGCTGCCCCACTGCGGCCCTGACTTCCGAGTCGCGTAGGGTATATGACTGGCAGGATGTGGCCTCTGTTTGGGATGGATGCGGTGGCGGATAATATCAAGGATAAATTGATCATGGAGCATGTAATGAAACGTTTGGATAGAAGGAATGGCGTGCAGTGCTATGTAGCGCGTTGGTGAATTTCTAGCCAACACTGGTTCGTTTTGCTGGGAGCGTTTGTATAATAATGATTGCTTGAGGACTTAATTTAATTACATTTTGCTGTTTGTAAAAGCTTCCTTACCATATAAGAACGTCGTAAGAGCGATTATAGGCGTGAAGTCAAATAATTTGTCGGTACACGGCAGCCAGGAAATGCGCACCCAAACAAAACATCACGGACGTGCGCCGGGTCGGGGCGACTCTCTCACCCCGGCGGCGGCTCCCAGCCCGTCACCGGCTCGCCGAGGGGTCGACAGGCGCTCCCACGCCGGTGACCCGGCGCGCTCTCTGACCGTAATGGGGTCGGGTCGACCGGCGCGCGCCGCCGTGAGAGAGCCGGCCGCTCCCACGCCGCCGCTTCCGGTGGCCGGGAGCGGCGGCGGCGGCTGGCCGGCGGCGGCTGGCCGGCGGCGGCGGCGGCGGCTGGCGGCGGCTGGCCGGCGGCGGTGGGCGGTGGACGGCGTGTGCCAGCCACCGGCCGGTCGCCGCTCGGGTCACAAGGGTCAGCTGTATGGTGGGACCGGCGCGGGCTAGGTCGACGGGCAGCCGCCGGCCGTTAGGGCAGCTTCCCAGGCGCCGCGAGGGATCATTATGTGGGTGGGACCGGTGTCCGGAGAATCCTCAGGACAGGTGAAGGTGGAAGGTGACAAAAAGTCATAGACTTGTTCAAGGGGATATCCGTATGCTCTGGTTCATTAAAGCTGGCCTAATTTATTGCCTGACAATTAAAGCACGCAATAAAATGAATTAATGAATGGGTGAATGAATGAACGTTCTTAAGTATGAGCTCAATGAAAATTTAAGCGACATCCGTGCATGCATGTGCTTGGAGATAAGATGGATTGCTTGATAGTTTTACTGGTAGGTTAGGTACTGAACCTTTCTCTATCCTGAACATTTCTAAACATCATTTTGTCAATGGCCTGGCCATCAATATGAATGTATGATTGGCAGATGAATGAAGGATAGATGGGATAGATAGACAAGATGCATGAATGTGTGCATGAATGAAAGAACGGATGACTGAACACCGAAATGGCTGAATCATCGCGTGAATGAATGAAATATTTCTAGCATTTACAAATATACTAATAGGTTATCTCTCAATACACCCGCCGCGTCACTGCTCTCATCCATGACCCTCCGAACGACGCACACTGGCGCTTCTTCTCACGACTCCGCTCCAGCGCTGCCGACCGAGCCGGGACACTCGTCCCCACGCTCGGCGGCGCTGCGGCCCGATCAGTGCCGCCTGACCGGCGCGTCGCCTGGTCCCGCCGGGGGTCCTTCGTCCGTCCGCGGTCCACCGATCACGCTCCCGTCACGGACAGCCACCCACGGCGGCGCCGTTCGTGCCGGGACCTATCACTTCCGGGCTGTTTAAACACGGCCAGACGGGACTGATTGGCTGACCCAGTGCCGTAATAGAATGCTGGTGGTCCGTAATGAGTGGTTTGATCGGAAATGACGCGTTTAGAGGAGCCGTTTGGGCCGGGCTGGTCGAATTTTCCGTAGGAAGTCGGAAATGTTAGTGCGGAAAGGAAGTGCTAGTTGAATTATATCGATGGGAGAACGGAAGACGCCAGCGCCAGTTTTTATGCCTTAAAATTGTCAGCATAAGTGATTTGCTTTCCCCCACACCCTTCCGGGAATGAATTCGACATTGTTCAGCGTGAGCTATGACCACCTACATCGGAATTCAACCAGGAGTTGCTATAACAGTTGAATCTTTGACATCGACAAACACTGTTTGTTTTATAGGTCTTACTTTCACAATAATTTAAATTTAGTAAATAGTTTAGTGAATGTACCACAAAATGTGTATGATCGAGGTAAAATGGAACACTTTGTTTGACTGTTTTCCTGGAACCTCCCCGAAAGAAAAGCTCGTAATCCAACATAAAAAATAATATACTTTCATTAAAAAATAATAAGCTGCTAAATGCAAATCTGCTCGCTCATCTGACCACGATCTCTCTCCGTCTATTACAGCCGGCGCGCCACAGTAAGCTGGAAAAGGCGGACATTCTGGAGATGACGGTGCGCCACCTGCAGAACGTGCAGCGTCAGCAGCTGGCCATGGCCGTCGCCTTCGACCCGTCCGTCCTCACCAAGGTCAAGAACGGCTTCACAGAGTGCGGGCAGGAGGTGGCCAGGTCAGTGCAGAGTCGTGAAAAATGACTGTCACGTGTAGACCGGACTTTCATGCAATACAAATAGGTAAAATTGAAACGTGCTTGGATAAAACGTAGGTGCTCTGCCAAACCAGCTTAACATTAAACTATTTCAATCCATCTCAGTCTTTGGCTTGCACACCTGACAAATAGCTACTACCGTTGACTTGATAAAACTGTCGCTCTTGACCGTGACGTCCGGATGAATCGTCCTTGACCCTGACCTCTATCACCGGCAGGTATGTGGGCCGTATCGAAGGCGTCGACAACGGCGTCAGGAAGCGTCTTCTAGCGCACGTGGAGCGCTGCGTCTCAAATCTTCAGCAGATGACGCCGTTGTCCTTCTCCGCCATGGCTTCCCCGAGCGTCATGAGTGTTCCGGTTCTGCCGCCGCCAGCGCCGCCTAGCGGTGACCTCAACAACAACGGAGCGCATGCGCGTCTTCTGGCCGGTCTGCAGACCTTGATGGCCAATCGTCTACTGAATGGAGAACTGGGACCCCCACAGGCCACCCGTCCACCGGCCACGGCCACCAGCACGCCTCAGAGAAGCTTCGCGCCGCCAGCGCCATCTCTTGGCGGCCGCGGGACTGGAGCTTTGACGCCGTCGGCGTTTGAGCGCGTGCGACCGTCAGCGGCGGGCGCTCAGTTGGTTCGCCCCATTCCGATCCCGCTCGATCTGAAGAAGCGAGCGTTCGAGGCCGAGGCTGAGAGTGAGGGAGAGAGGCCGGTCAAGCGGCAGCGGGTGCCGTACAGTGAGAGCAGCGAGGAGTCAGAGGTCAGTGACCTCGGCGTGGACCGGAAACAGGCCGATGACATGTGGAGACCGTGGTGAAGAGAGCGGAAGTCCGTGCCCTATCACTGTGATATCATGTGAGCTGTTGTGATCAAGTACAACGACATAGAAATGTTGATCAAGTACAAAACAACGATAAAAATGCTAGTTTTTAGTCGCTTGCTTTGTATTTTAAGTATGAGTTACGTGCATGTTTTTGCTGTGCGCTGTAAGAATGGGGCGCTCTTGAAACGTTCCTGCTATGAAGTCGTCATCCTTTTGTAAATATTTGACGTTTTATGGTCATGTCTTACAGCGCAAGTGCAGTTGCGTCCTCCAGCAGCCAACATTTACCTTTGCATGTAAGCTGTCGACATGTGTGTGTGACATGTGTATAAGAACCCATGTTGCATACGTTTGATGGTTCTTCGCCGTGCATCCACTTCCATTGTTACCGTGCGCGTGACTATGTTCTGTGAACCGTTGGTATGAGCTCGTGTGCGTCACTTTTGTGGCAGTTGGCTGGTTGAAAAACCAATAAAAGAAATGTTTGAGACCGTATGTGACGTTGAAAGAGCTCAAAGATCACACACACATACACACACTGCTGGGTTCTTTTGTGGTTCGTTCGGTCCACCGTATTGCGTACGTAACACATGCACACATTTTTTAAAACGCACACAATTGCGTACCTACGCAATACACGCGAATATTTTGAAGCGTTTCCTAGCCGACAACACACGCGCACCAAAAATGGCTAAATTTCACGTGCATACCCCTATTACCTACGCACCCCAAAGCATGACTTGCATTTCAAATTTGTTTTATTTATAGGTAGGCAGGCAGTAGGCATACATTTAATAAAATCCACGCGTGTCCAAATAAAAACCATGGTTTTCCTACTTACAAAAATACTAGCCTTTTTATAAAGCTAAGTTTAACTCAATGCTATCGCTTTGTGCAAATGATATATTTCCTACCTCCTCTTACTTGGCTGCCGTTCGCAATGCCGGACAGCCATGCGTCAATCCATCTGCACATAGGTATAAGTAGAATATCCAAGACAGTTAGGATAAATGATAACAATAACACGTCAAATGTATATTTAAACACACACAAAGCTTTCGGTATGAAAATACCTTGATCACTGTGTTAACAGAAATGAGGACAGAAATTGTCCTCATTTCTGTCCTCAACTCAAGTCAAATCTGTCCTCATTTCTGTTAACACAGTGATCAAGGTATTTTCATACCGAAAGCTTTGTGTGTGTTTAAATATACATTTGACGTGTTATTGTTATCATTTATCCATAGGTATAAGTCATAATGATCTTGCACTGCTAATTACAGTCTCACTATCGAGTATCGACCAGTGGCCGAGTAAGCAAGGATTGAGCTGTTGACTTAGTACCTACTCGCGAGAGTTCCCCTCCGTGATTGTCGTTCCTATACAGCTTATCGATAGTTAGCGATCACCCGACCAACGAAAGATAAACAACGTGAATGCACTATGCACTTCATAAGTGCAAATATAAACATAGGAAATGCCTTCCTCCGAAGTCCAGCATGCAGCAAATATAGCGCATTCATATATATCATTAATTGTAAGACCGCTTATAAGGTTACATGAACCTAAATTCTAAAAACTGAAAATATCAGCGCCTGATTCAGCAAACACGAAGTAGTCCGTATCAGCGGCGCACACGAATCGATAGGCGTCCCGCGGAAGCAGTGATCAGAGATACGCGGTATGCAGCAGGTAGCTAATATTGCTAATGGAGTGCGCCTCTTGGCATCCAGCTTGCGTATCACTCTGTGCTGTGCCGGCGGGCAAGATTGCTCCAACGCTCAGGTGCGCTGTCGATCGGCGGAGGCGGCTGCGGCGGGCGGGAGCGCGGGCGGGGGCGGGGGCGGCCGGCCGAGCAGCCCGGTCGCGCACATTGATCGGCACCCGGTCCGGTCGGTTCGTCGGAAGTCGTCGGTGCCGACGACGGGCCCGACGGCGGCGACGCGGCCGAGTGGGGACCTGAACGGCGTCCCGGCTGTCGTTCAGTTCCCGGGATGGCCGGCTCGTCAGGTGTTGGTCAGTTGCAGTCGCCTGGTGACACAGAGGCAGATCGATAGGGAGGCTGAACGCGGGGAGACCGTCGACACCGGGTTCCGGTGAGGCGTCGGTGCGGAGGAGAAGCGGTGCGCGCGGCGGACTGACGACACAAGCAACAAGTGGACAATCGTGGGAGCTGCACCGGGGGCTGCTGACGCTGTCAGCTCGTCCAGGTGCTGTCTGTGCCAGCGGAGCTGAAGAGCGTGACGAGGCTGGACAACGTGAGCAGCGGTTTCTGCCTCGCTGTGATAGATAGCTGTGATCGAGGTAAGTGCGAATGGGTGCCGAAGGGTTGGCTGCGCGTAAGAGTGAGGGTGAGTAGTTGTCTCGTGACTGTTTCTCTCTCTCTCTCTCTCTCTCTCTCTCTCTCTCTCTCTCTCTCTCTCTCTCTCTCTCTCTCTCTCTCTCTCTCTCTCTCTCTCTCTCTCTCTCTCTCTCTCTCTCTCTCTCTCTCTCTCTCTCTCTCTCTCTCTCTCTCTCTCTCTCTCTCTCTCTCTCTCTCTCTCTCGGCAAAATAGATAACAACGGTTATCTGAGACCCATTGACTTTATGCGAGCACAAGAGTTTGAGTTCATTCGGGAAAAAGTATACCATTCCTACAGTGGATTTGTGACATACATTTAGGTATATGCACAGAGCATACATTTAACAGTGTGCAAGGCCGTTGTCCAGCCAATCCTTTGTTCTGAACATTGTTGTGGTGTACCGTGACAACAATAACTGTGGACCATTAACAGCCCTGACCTGACCCGACCCGTCCTGGGGTCGACAGTCGGTCAATGATCGACGCTCGCCCCACCATGGCCGAGGCCTTGGCTGAAGAGCCCGACTACAACATCTTCGAGAACAAGACGGGCCTAGCCGAGGACCTCAAGTTTCTGGCGAGCATGCCGGAGCTGTGTGATGTGACGTTTCTGGTCGGCGACACACGGGAGCCCGTCTGCGCCGTCCGCGCCGTCCTGGCCTCCCGCAGCAGGTCAGTACCTATATTTGGTGCAAAAGGCCAGGGGCAGGGGTCCAGGTCACTTCTGGCTCTTCCATTCTGTTCGTGCAGTTCTGACATCCTCCAGTTCGTCAATGCCTTTTGGCTAAAGGACTGGCTGATTTTGAATTTTGCTATAAAGGCGTCCCAAGACTAAAATCTCAGTAATGTCGCAGGTACCTAGCTCATTCAGCCAAATATATGATCGAAATTAAGCGGTTTTTTTAATTTACGATAACATGAAAGGTGAAGAGTGCTATGCATTTTCTCTTATGTTTCAGAGTATTTCACAAGATGTTTTACTCGTCGTCATCACCTCAGAGGAAGAAAGATCAGCCTCAGAAGGAGAATAAGCTCAGGTTATTTCTGAAAAGAAGCAGCGAGCCACTCCTCAACATTCAAAATCCGACAGAAAAGGTACGACCACCACGGGCAGTTGCGCTATGAGTAGGTATTTTTGTCCATCATTTTGTTATGACTGTTCTTCAATTCAGCATAAGGCAATACTGACTGGTATTTGTATATTGTATGCCTACACACATAACACGTCTTCTTTGAACTTAATATTCTTCTTTAAAGAGAATAGCTTATCTTGAGTAAATGACGATTGAGGCGACACAGATTTACTAAGCAGTTAATGAGAGCTGCTTTAATAATTCTTATGAAATATGAATGTCCTCTTTCGTGCTAGAATCGTGTTTCGTTTTTCATAATCCAACAAAAAAGAAAATTGGTTATTTCATTCTTACTAAATTTGGAAAACGGCCAAAAAACATTTACATAATTCAACGAATTTCGATTACGATTTATATGCACTTTTACTAAAGCCAAGCTATTCTCTATTTGTTATACCTATATCACGATGATCTCGCTATTTGTGGTTACGATTATGGCTATTAATTGTGTTTAAGCTACACGTCCGACGTCCGCTAGTCTCAGTCAATGGATATGTGTCAGCTTTTATGTGTATTCAAATGTTTTTGGTCTGCTTATGAACAAGCTACCTTATTTCGAACAACTGGTTCATAAAGTGTTAAATCACATAAAATAAAGAGTAAACGTTTACTAGTGCCCGTAAAATCATATGATTTTTATATTATTCATCAAATCATCAATCAGACTGAATTCCTTCATATATTCATTCTTCTCGCTCTGTCACCTTTGTCGGCATGGTTCATATTTGTGTGTTAAGTGTCATTGGCCGTTTGTCCATGGGTTTGTTTGTCCATATTCGATGTTATTTTGCTGTTGTCGCGGGAAGTTATCGATGTGCCGTAAAACTACAGGTGTTATCAAATGTTCTGACTTTTTGCAGCGTCATGGCTTCTCACAACAGCTGGCTACTATCCCCGAGGTAAAACGTTGCTCTTTTTACCTTGACCTTCACCTGACTGCACCCCCACCCCACCCCTACTCAAACACCTTAGTTATTGCGACATAGATACCGATCCCCCTCCCGACCGAGTATGTCACGTTCCCCAGCACATTACCGGCCAACATTTATTTAACATAAAAGGATTATACGAACTGTCTGGCTTTCTAAATGACCGGCCATGACACCAGGCACGGCCATCCAGCCTCTCGCCAATATAGAAAGAAACGCGAACTCAGTTGAGTTAATTAACATCTGTCGAGTTACCGGTAACATTATGCTTGCAAGACAGTATATTGCTTGGGCGAATTCCCGGATGCTGGTTACCTCAATCCATGCCCCATCGACACTGAGCAGACAAAGCGCATGCGTGATGCCAGTCAACTGCATGAATGGTCTTAATGCATGAATTTAGTTACGGGGAAATGGGTATAAATGTTTCCTCAATGGCTTGTCCAAGCGTCACGTACTCGTACGTCTTTACTACGACTAGTAGGTACCCGTAGTGTAAGAAAAAAAACTGATTTACAAATTAATTTTTCTTATATGTAAAGCAATCGTTTATCAAAATCCTGGCAGCTTGAAAAAGGCTCGAATTTAAGCAAACATGACCAGCTATGAAGAGCTTCCGAAATATTAGAAGTAGAATCGTGCTTTATTTCAAACCAAGAGGTTCAAACGCGAAACACATACAATTAATAACCGAAGGTTTGTAGTTAAAACACTATTCGTTAGAATTGTGTTTTTCTATTGAAAAACAAATCTGAGTTCCCTACAATTTGGCAAAAGCTGCCTGAGTATTTATCGGTTTACTACATATCTATGTCCATGAAGCGACAGGAATGCCATAGAAGCCGAACTCCTCAAATGCCCACCCAGCAGCTATATGTGTATAATATATAACGTCCCTGTCTATTGTTTGCAGCCGAACCAGAGTCAGCATCAGACGCTCATCATTGAGGAGTTTGAGCCAGACGTGTTCCGTCAGCTCATCGAGTACGTTCACACAGGCTGCGTGACGCTGCAGCCGCGCACTCTGCTCGGTGAGTGTGACAGAGACACAGCACTCTATTGGTGAGTGTAACGACACTCTGCTCGGTGAGTGTGACAGAGACACAGCACTCTATCGGTGAGTGTCACAACACTCTACTCGGTGAGTGTGACAAAGTCACAGCACTCTATCGGTGAGTGCCACGACACTCTGCTCGGTGAGTGACACGGCACTCTGCTCGGTGAGTGTGACAGAGTCACAGCACTCTATTGGTGAGTGTCACGACACTCTGCTTGGTGAGTCATACGGCACTCTGCTCACTGCTCAGCGAGTGTCACGACACTCCGGACGGCGAGTGACACTGCAGCCGCGCACTCTACTCGATGAGTGACAAGGCACTCTGCCTGGTGAGTGTCGAGAGTCGAGACACTCTGCCTGGTGAGTGTCGAGACTCGAGAGTCGAGGCACTCTGCCCAGGCTGCAAACACTATACTATATGTAGTTCATCCTGTCCTCTGCAAATCTGACGCACAACCATCTCTCTCTCTCTCTCTCTCTCTCTCTCTCTCTCTCTCTCTCTCTCTCTCTCTCTCTCTCTCTCTCTCTCTCTCTCTCTCTCTCTCTCTCTCTCTCTCACTCACTCACTCACTCACTCACTCTCTCTCTCTCTCTCTCTCTCTCTCTCTCTCTCTCTCTCTCTCTCTCTCTCTCTCTCTCTCTCTCTCTATCTCTCTCTGCTCTAGGTCTAATGAACGCCGCCGACTATTACGGACTGGACGAGCTGCGCCGTGCCTGCGCCGGCTTCGTCCAGTGTTGCATCAATGTGGACACCGTGTGCGCCCTGCTGGCCTCCGCAGAGCGATACATACAGTACAAATGCACCAAGTCCATGGTTCAGAAGGTGAGATCGGGGGGAACGGTCCATAAAGACGGCTAGTACGAGCCGAATTGTAATGACACGAAACGTGGGTTCCTACCATACTACGTCGTAGCTAAACGAGGCTCATGTCTAGGACACGCCTGCAACTCTAATAACAGTGTGTGCCGCACCGTCTGCCACCCAGTGCAGTGCACAACAATCGATCGGTTCTGGTTCCAGTGGGATGCTGCGCCTTTTGAACCACTCGGTGGGTAGCGGTCCCCTCGGGCTGGTGTCAGTTCTCAGGCTTTTTAACAGCTAATTCCGGTTTAGCCAAATATAAACGGTGAATCGTGCGAGATTTAGCGTCTCCGTCAAATACTTCCATACTCCCGGCTCTCCGTAGTAAAAGATGTACAAGATTTAGAAGACGTTATTATTCAAAACAACATAGGGCCAAAACAACAAACAGACTGCAATAGTTAAAGATAGACGCGCAACTAAGATTTGGACAAGAATTACCCATTGTGGGGGAATGCTTCCCCCAAGCCAAATAACAGTAGCAGTCACCTACCTCGGACGCTGCCAGCCACGAAGCGCACCGATAGACGACGAGCACTACGTTTTAAAAGGCCCGGGGTAGCGGCCGGCCCCGTCCCATGACGGCGGCTGCACCTGAGTCCTACCCAGGCGCCACTGACATTACAGAATAAATGATGTTTGGCAGTTAAACTATACAAGAATTATGTCCGTCAGACACGTAATTCGTAAGCATATTAATATATTGCATCCGTTCATACTAATGTATTTCTATTTCTCAATATTTTAAAACATGCTTGTCATTTATATACCACCTTTTCCGCACCTATGACCGAACATTACATACATCCACCATAAATCTTCTTTCCTTTACCCAGGAAGATGAATGTGTATACAAATAGTAAAAAAAGGACTGGAGCTGTCCCGAGCCCCTCAATCATTTTGTCCTGCCCGCTGCAGGTGCTGGAGTTTGTCGACATGCACGGTAACGAGGTGCTCAGTTTGGGCTCGTTCACACTGCTGCCCCAGCACGTGGTCAGACTGATCCTCGTGCGAGAGCTGAACGCAGACGAGCTCACCAAGTTCCAGGTGAGATACGATTTAAATAGGCCGGCCGAGATTTAGAACGTTTTAGAATAAAATAAACGCTTCTAGAATAGATTAGTGAGCGTAAATAACGTAACATTCAACAACAACAACAACAACAACAACAACAACAGCAACACTAGGGCTCCTGATTTTCAGGGTTATTTTCTCGTAAAAGGTCAACATTAAAGCATAGGAGCTTTATCAGTGACAGTTATAAAGACACATTTGCATTTTATAGACATTTTTACCAGAAAAAAAAAACTTTAAAATGCGATCTAGATAACTATATCATTTATTAGACAATTCTTTATAAAAGCTTTATTTTCCAGGCGGCTCTGATGTGGTCCAAGAAGTATTGCGACAACTCGAACCTGGACCTGGGTGAGGTCATCTCCACCTTCCTCGAGTACATCCAGTTCCACAAGGTGCCGGCCACGATCCTGATGAAGGACATCCGCCCGCTGGGCATCGTGCCCGACCACATCATCATGAACGCGTTGGCCTACCAGGCCGACCCGAGCAGCGTCGAGCCGTGCAGTTCGCGGCTCTCGCCCAAACGGGCGCGGCGCCTGCCCGTGCAGAGCTCACTGGACCCGTACGGCAGCAGCACCACCCTCTCGTCCAGCACGTCCAGCGACATCAATAGCGACCGGCACAGCTCGGACGGCAAGCACAGCTCCGAGGGCGGCTACACGGGCTCGCCGCTCGGCAGGATATCCTGAACGAAGCTGTCCCGAGGCGACAAGTATCAGTAGAAAGCTGGTGTACTCTGACGACCGAGACTCGAGTGGCTATACTGCAGATCATATCAGTCTGTGGCTGCATCCAAGTAATGTTGGTGGGGAGTTTGGGTGGACTCAAATGAAAAGAAGTTGAAAACCGTTAACCGAGAGATACCCTTTTCAAGTTTCTCAGTGCTTGAGCGAGGAACATATTAAAGCATATTTGAATAATGACCTTATCCTCGTATTCAAAAAGGTTAAATCAAAACACCTTTTTATTAAAAATTTCGAGCACAGCTCCTCATCAGAATATCAAGTCGAAAATGCCGCGATAAAAATCCAACCTTTGACTGCATAACTCATTGCAAAATTAATACCCGCCAAACATTTCCGCGCGCAAATTCTCGAGGAATTTGTACTAATTTCTTAACCTTTTTAAATACGAGGAGAGATACCTTTTCACGCAATTAAAAGGCAGGGTGTAAATAAACGTTACGTTTTTGAAAGGGGTTGGGCGGGTTACTCATGGGATGGAGACAGACCTTGCATTGGACGCGCAGCTCCGTCAGTAAGGGTGGAAACGTCTCAGCTCGTGTTGGAACAGTCGGATGATCGCGTAGGTAGGTGATCATTCTGATCATTCTGCCGGACGTTCTGCAATCTTGCAAGTTGCAACTCCTAAAATGTGTATTTCGTTGCCTCCTGAACCCTGACTGCGGTCCAAATCTCCCGAAGGTGTGTCACCAACCGTCACTTGATTGCCACCCGATGTTGTCGACTGTCGTCACAAGTGTTGCACTTTCATGATGAAAAAATGACACGTTTTTAGAGTGAAAGTGCGGAGTCTGTAGGAATGTTATGTACCTATTACCGTATATTTGGGGTCAAATTAGCCCTGGATGCAATTTTCTCCAGTTTGTATCCGACTGCGCTCAGATTGTGTGACTTTGTTTTGAATTGAACCGGAATGAGTAACACTTGTCTGAGTACCTATACCTATGGTCTATGTAGCTTGTCTATGAAACATTACCTTACCATGCATATATCTTTGATCTTTTACACTCTGCAATGGATGTTTTGTATCCATCAGCACTGGGAAGGGAAACTCGTCATTTAACGATATTCACCGCCTGTCAAAAATAAACTTCTTAAAAGTAAACATTCTTCAAAGTTTTGAATGCATCAGTATTGGGAAACGAGCAGACACCGGTGACCGGGTGAGCCCAGCCAGTGGCCGAATATCCATTGGTCGTTTAGGTATTGCTACACCTGGCTATCCACGACGGGCATTTGGGGGTTTTGCTTGACAATCACCGACATGAATGTGACAAATGATATTTCACACGTTCGCATTTTTTATGACTGAAAGTCTGGGAATGCACGGATAATATGCGCCGATATGCGTCAAATCGCCATTCTGGTCTGGCATGGTTTCGAGACAGTGCATGCAGTCGCAGGCCGTACAAGGTCATTTGGATCAGTGTCAGTAGCGGCGGGACACCTTCAATTTGGGGGGGAGGGGCAATGCCGACTTTTAGTCCCATTCTTTCCATGCAACGCCCATAGGGCTAATGTTGAAATACCAAAATCAAAGGGGGGCACGGTGCCCCGGTGCCCTCCCCGTTCCGCCGCCTATGATCAGTGTCATGATTTTTTATTATTTTTTTTGCATACCTACCTATAGCTGGTGTTAAATTATTGAAACGAGAGAACTGAGTTTCGTCACGATCTGCCCCTTTTTACAAGAGTTATTATGCGTGAGTAGAACTGAGAAGCCAAAAGAAGTGAATGTCCATCCAACATCCTCTTTGCGTGTGAGGGTTAGAACAGGCAGAATAGGTAGGAATCTGATATACCACTTTTCTGGATTCACCAATGCACTACAAGACGACGGTACTTGTGGTGCTGTGGGGCAGTTCACCACATATCAGTGACTGGATTTTACGTTAATCAGAAATGGAAAATATCAACCTGGTGCGTGTTCCAAAAATTCAATCAGTTCGATCCAAACGGCCCCAAGTAAAAGAATTAATTTAAGGAGCGGGTTGTTATATTTAAATTACCAAAACGAAGTCAAAAAACCAAAACAGCGAATCAGACAATGGAGCGACGAAGAGACGAGAATGAAATCCAAGTTTGCCAAATATGCCCTGCCTAATCTAAGTTATAAATCCCGGACAGAACGGGCCAAATCGCGGAGCCAGACGTGACGCGTCTGCTCGGGCCAAGAGCTCGGCCAGAAGTCCCTGGGAGCGCGCGGCCCGACGCAGCGGGCCGGGCCCAGACATGCGCAGAAGCACTCGGACACCACGTGGCTGCGGATCGGAGCGCGGATTGGTCACTAGCCGACGCACTGCGGCAGCGCAGGCCGCAGGCACGCGGTCGCATCGTGATGGGACAAAGTTCACGAACAGACACGTCCTGGGCCGCCCCCCAGCGCCGGGGCGGGGTAGCGACGTCACAAGTCGGCGCGCGAATCGGTCTGCGCCGGGAACTCCCGTGCCGGCCGGCGACACACGTGGTTACCACAGTACTCACCGCCTCAGCGCGGAGCGCATACACGATAAGCCAAAACAATCACTTTTCACATCACTCGGTGCGCGACGCGATCGACACTTCACTGCGCGACGCAATAATCACTACACGGTACGGCGCAACGCAATTGTCACTGCACGGTCCTGCGCGACGCAAGAATCACTACACCGCGCGACGCAGTTATCACTTCACTGTCGGCGCCACGCGATCAGGATCGTCCTCGAACGCACGTACGCGGGCGCACTTAAAAGTATCGGAAGTCCGGTTGCGGCCGGAACTGCACGCGGCGGCCGCTGCGGGTGTGCACCGGCGCAGCCGCGGACGGCTTGTCGTCCTTGGCCGGCGATGCGGAAGACGTCACTCCAGGTTTTGAAGTCCTCTTGCTGGACGGTCTTGTAGTCGTCGGCGTCGGTGTCGGCTCGTCGGGCGCCCCAGTAGCGAGGGGCCCGAGCGAGGTCGACGGTGACGGCTGCTGCTCCGGAGCCGTAGGCTCGGTACTGCTCGGACCAAGCGTGTCCTCAGGTGGCGGCATGTGTGCCGGTTTGAGTCTGTCGACGCTTACAGTGTCGTGGGCGCCAGTCGGCAGCTCCAACGTGAACACTTTAGGGCTGCGTCTGATGACTCGCATGGGGCCGCGGTACGGGGACTCCAGAGAGTGCCGCACGCGGTCAACGCGTACCCACACGTGTGTGCATGTCATGAGATCGGGTGGCACGTGCGTCGGTGGTGTGCGGGCGTGGTTCGAGCCCTGTGAGAGTGTGACGAAATCGATTTCTGACATACGCTTTGCCAGTTCTTGGACGTACTTTGTCCCGACGGGGACCTTCTCGACGGCGCAGCGGGGAAACAGCACCTGTGCGCCTGTGACGGCAGTGAATGCCGAAAAACCTGACTCTGCTGGCATAGCTCTCAAACCTAGCAAAACGACGGGTAGCGCGCGCAGCCACTCTTGCCTGCGCGCCCGGATGGCGGCTTTGAGCGTTCGGTGGACTCTTTCCACCATCCCATTACATGTCGGATGATAAGCAGTGGTTCGGAGGCGATGGAAACCTATCATTGAAGACAAGTGTGAAAACAGTTCTGATTCGAATTGGGAACCGCGGTCCGTGACTAGACTACATGCAGTGGCACTCCGAACCGGGACACCCAAGTGTCGAGGAAAGCAGAGGCTACACTTTCCGCGGTGATCGAGACCAACGGCACGGCCTCGACCCACCGCGTGGCGCGATCGATGCATGTCAACAAATAACGAAATGGCGCGGTGAAGGGGTGCCCGTGGGGTACTGACGGGGGCAGCGGCCCGACTATGTCTATATGTACAGTTTCGAACCGCTGTGAGGGCACGTCAAACCGACCAGGCGGAGAACGAGTGTGCCTGTGCACCTTGGCTTCCTGGCATGCTTCACACTCCTTCACCCATCGCGCAATGTCACGGCGCATATCATGCCAGAAATAGCGAGAGCTGATGAGACGGGTGGTGCCTTTCCTACCCGGGTGTGACAGGCCGTGGAAACGATCAAACACGGCGCGCCTGCATGCCTCTGGTACGTACAGTGTGTCTAAAAAGAATGTACCGTCGCCACTACGTGGCGCTGGTGTCGCGAGCCGGTAGTTGGCTGAATCCGCACCAGACCACACATTCCCAGGCGCTAGGTGACAGCTGCGCAGCGGCCGGTAGTAGCGTAAGCCCGAACCTTCGTGACACGACCCCCGGGGGGGGGGGGGAGGGAGGGGAGCGGGCGGGGCAGCGCGTGTAGGGAGGGGTGCTCCAGCAAGCTGGCAGTTGTCGCGGCCAAAGGTCAAGGGGTCACACACCAAGCGAACGGACGCTGATGTGGGTTCGTGGGGATCATGAACTTGTGTGCGGTAGGTGCGTCTTGCGATGCACGGGTGATACGCCAGGTCTAAGCCAAAGGATTCAGGGGAGAGCTGAATAAAACACCTGGTCAACTACGGCGAATAATAGTGCTGAAAAATGGAAAGTATGGGTCAATGCAAGCCTTCATGACTATAAACAACTTTCTGAGGACGCAAAGGCCAGCATTGAATAACGATATCCTGATCGAAATTAGCAATGATTTATAATTAAATGCCGAACTAATAGCGCTGCAAACCCCTCCTAGTAAATTGTCAAGTCGGATTATACCCACTTGAATTAAACTATCCTAAATAAAATTGTTAATTAACTTTCTAACACTGACGTTCTTTATCATACGATAAGTATGGGGTTAACCAAGATTCAGCATCTTCCGCGTTCAAACAATCACCTATAAGGCTAGAACATTAATGGCCAGGTAAAAACATGGTCGGGATTTGATTAAACGGATTATAAGTCGATTTTTTTTTTAGTCGGGATTTGATAAGTCAGATTCTTTTACGCCAACCGCATTTTTAAGTCAAGTCAGGTCACTGATCTATGACGTCATAAATGAGCAGTCCTAAAATGAACTGTGAAACTGTCCTAAACTGTCCTCAACATTTTAGGACTGTGTGCACACTCCTAAAATGTTTAACTTCGCTACATCCTCAGTGCAGAGCTTTCATAGGGAGATTAAACTTACAGGATCTTATAGTATGATCGAGAGTCTCACAACTTGTA
Organism: Amphibalanus amphitrite; assembly: GCF_019059575.1. NCBI lineage: Eukaryota > Metazoa > Arthropoda > Thecostraca > Balanomorpha > Balanidae > Amphibalanus > Amphibalanus amphitrite. The sequence continues at coordinate 42,302 of NW_024882151.1, forward strand.
TAAATGTATATCTCGGATTTTCTGAAGGGTCGCCTGAGATCAGGTTAGTCTCTCACCATTAAAAGTCAGGGGAATATGGAAATTGCTAGTTTGGTCCGGAAATGATATACAACTATCTCAAATTCTCAAGCACACGGAATCGTGATTTCATGCGCTTCTTGCAAGGTCTGATGCTTTAATTTTGCTTTATTGATCTTGCGTGACGTCATTTATCACGTAACCAAGGGTATCAGTTTTTCGTCAATAATTCCCGATCAACTAAAGCTACCGAGTCGATAAAGCCACTAAATGAAAAGACCTGCCGAATCGATTGATATGCAATATGATCTCCTTTGACCAGCTTCGTGACCTGACGGGCTGTGACCTGACCTTGACCCGAGGTTAACACCTTAACTCTCGCCCATATTGGTGTTTTTCCAGCCGCAAACGTATCAGGGGGGGGGGGGCCCGTTGGACCCTCCCTTGCCGTTTCGCCCCTGATCGAGCTAGAGCTTCGCGGAAAAAACGAGCGTGTTGGCCGTGACGAGAGCAAGTCGATGATACCCAATTTTAAGGTCCTAGGTCATCGGCTGACTTTCCAGGTCAGGTCAATGACCCAAAAAGTCGGGAAAATCGGGCCTGTTAGAAAGTCGTAAAGCGTGGCTGCTATGGGGTTTTCGGGGTGCTGATCACGAATATCATGTTAGTTTTGATCACAGATGATGTCTTCATGCATTTAGGCCAGGTCGGGTCAGGTCAGGTCAGGTCAACCAGTAAGGGTATTCGTAGTAGGTGGCAACCGCCTCTGACAGCTTCGCAACATGTTACGAGGGCACCAAAACTACTTCGTAAATGTTCATATGGCTGATAAATTCGAATTCAGCTCCTAAAACTGGCCTAGAAACATGTAAAACTCGAAAAAGTGAACCGAGGTCATCAAAGGTCAATGACCTGACCTGACTTTCCGGTGACCTTAACACCCACCCTAATGCATGGAAGCAACATGATATCCCATGTTTGAACGCTTAAAACCACGAAAAGGCTGCAAACGCGCCGCTAATGCGAGCCGACATACGCCGAATCGCGATTCCGGCCAAACATGGTCTCGAAAAGTAGGTCGCAAGTCAAAGGTCATTAAGGTCAGGGTCATGACAATTTCAGGGTGGGTGTAAAATTGATTAACGCGAGGGTAACGAAAGTTTCGTCGCGATCGGCCGCTTTTTACGCGAGTTATTCGCAAAAAAAAAACGAGGGAGGGGGTCCGTTCGACCCCCCCCCCCTATACGGGCGAGGGTTAAGTTGATCTCACCCGAAGAAAAAGTATACCATTCGACACGCCTGAGCTAGACAAACACGATGCTGCTAAAATCGCGGATCTACGATCATTTTTAGCGAAGTTATTTACCAAAAACCGAACCTGTGCCTTGGGCCACTTGACCTGACCTCCGAAGTCATCGGCTGACCCTGGTCCTTAAATCGGAGACCAATCGCTGCATTTCGTAACGACGCACACGATCGTTTCTTTCGTGAGGCTCTAGCTCAATTAGAGGCGAATCGGCGAAGGGGGTTGTTACCTCACTTCCAACCCCCAACGTCCCTCGGTATTCAGAAAACCTGAAGGTCCGGTGAGGGTTAGGTAAAACGTTTCTCCTGAACGAGGAAGAAATGTAAAAGTCAAAGCTCTATAGACGTCCTGTAAAAGTGGCCATAATAATAAATTCGTTAGAAATAAGATGCTTATTAAACGACTTCCTCATATAAAATCGGGTGCTGGGACCAATCTTATGAACGCTTTAGAATGGACAGGGTGTCACTGGCTAAAGTTTGGGTGCAGAAAACGGCTATTACCTAAATGCAAAATGGTTTTCATGCATTTCAGTCAATTGTATATTGTCGGTCCCAGTGGCCGAGCTAAAAAAAATCGGTAGTGTTTTGCATCTCTTACGCCCTAAGAAACTACACCATCTATCGAAGTGGGCGGGCTTATTTGAATGGGAGGGCGCATTATGCACGAATCGAGTGCTTTCGTTTATTTTGGACTGTATTTTACCACATCCACTGCTGGTATCACTATTATTATTATCTAATGCCGTGAATACGACAGCATTCCATTTATAAGATTGGGCCAATGGAGTCGCGCCCCGCGAGCTCGGTTTTCCGCTGGGCCGCTACAGGCCAGGAAGTCGGTCTTCGCCTGAGGGCAGGACAAAGGTCAGCGAGGGAGCGCGGGGTCAGCCAGGTATCGCCAAGTGCCGAGCGGATGCCGCTCCCTCCCCTCTCTTCCCCTCTTCTCCCCTCCCCACCTCGGTATAGATGGGGAGGGACCGAACTGCCAATGACATGCGAGCGGTCAAGGCCGCTCGCGCGGCAGCGACCCTGGCGGCCGGATGCCGCAACTGGGATTCAGCCAAGTTACCGATTCGCCTCCTGTGGGAGAGCCAAACCAGGGGACATACTTTTTAGATATACTGTACGGGCGTGGATGTGGTCCAGAGTTTTCACACAGGACTGTGATGTCGCCAGACAGTGTTACTGGCTCCAATCGGGAGGTGTCCTGCGGCTTTGAGCGCGATTCTGAACCTGACTCGGCATGCTGGTGCTCTGAATCGGCACTGTCGGCGTCTCTCTCTTTTTCCTGCTTCTGAGCCGCCGCGATAAAATGGAGGTCACATGCATCGAGGGACACTGCATTTACCGGGCGACTGAGGCAGTCCGCCACCACGTTGTCACTGCCACGAATGTACGAGACCTCCGTGATGTATTCCGTGACGACACACCAGTGGCGCTGTTGGCGGTCAGACTTAGCCGTGTGTGGGCTGTGAAAAGCGCGCACGAGTGGCTTGTGATCTGTTCGCAGGATAACGTGGCGGCCTTCGATCATGTCACGAAAATGGAGTGTTGCCAGATAAGCCGCGAGTAGCTCTCTGTCATACGCGGCGTACTTCTGTTGGGCCTGACTGAGCTTCCGTGAAAAGAAGCCAATGGGAACGGGTACTCCGTCCACAATCTGATGGAGCGCGGCACCCACCGCGACTTGTGATGCGTCAGTAACGAGCTCGTACTGCTCGCAGTGTGGCACTGGGTGTGGCAGAGTGCAGGCGCCAGCCAGCGCTGCTTTACTGTCACTGAACGCCTGAGTCTGTTCCTCTGTCCACGTCAGTTCTCTGCTTTTTGGGTTGAGTCGAATCAGTTCGGTCAGGTGGAACGTGACATCGGCGAATCGCGGAATCATACGCCGGTAGAAGCCGATGAGTCCCAGATAGCGACGCAGTGACTCTGAGTCATGCGGTAGAGGGAGGTCCAGAATCTCCTTCACTCTGGCCTTGGGAGGTGTGACACCTGTGCTGGTGACGTCATGACCGAGGAAAATGAGTGACTTCTTCATGAACTCGCATTTCTCCAGTGAGATGCGAAGCTTGTGCTCAGCCAGCTTGCTGAACACGAGGCGCAGATCTTTCTCATGCTGCTCCTGGTTCTCGGAAAATACCAGGATATCGTCAAGATAGACGAATACGCACGGCACGTCTCGGAAGATGCCGTCCATGACCCTCTGGAATGTGGCACCTGCGTTGCGAAGCCCCATTGGAATGAAGGCGTATTAGTACAAGCCGAAGGGCGTGGTGACGGCCGTCTTCTCTGAGTCAGTGGGGTTCATAGGCACCTGGTGATATGCACGGAGCAGATCGATTTTGCTGAACCACTGAGCGTTGTGGAGCTTGGTTGAGAGGCTCTGAATGTGCGGCAGTGGGTAGCGGTCAGGTTTGGTTACGGCGTTGAGCGCGCGGTAATCACCGGTGACACGCCACTCACCAGGGGTACTCTTCGGAACCATGTGAATGGGTGAGGCCCACGGGGACCTAGACGGACGAATCACTCCTGTTTTGAGCAGCACATCGAGTGCTTGCTTTGCTGCGGTTAGCGATAGGCGTTATCACAAGTGTATTCGCGGCCATTGGGGCGACGTAAGAAAAGAAGAAAACAACTGGCCCCAAGAACTTTAAATTATCAAATAGCATGCACCTTTTCCTTGATATGTAGAGAATTTACCATTAATTGTTAGAGAAAATTGCATTTAAAATCTTCCATTTATGCTTTTTTCATCACTTGCACAGTATGTTCTTTTACTAAGCTAGAAACACTAATTAGAAATAGTTCCCGCATCATCAAGAACAATATGGAAGGCTTGAAGTGAATACAATAATCTAAACGGTTTTGTAATCCATGTGAAGACACTTCTAAAATTGCCTGTAGAAATATTAAAGGCAAAAGTTCAACTTTTTCACAAGACGGATAGCTATAAACCTATTCAACGTGTGACAACTCAGCCGGTATATCGTCGCCTACAGCCCAGCTTTCCCTAGTGACCGATAGAGGCGCTGCTATCGATGTCCGCCCGTGCCGCCTAACGGTTTGTCGGGCGGCAGCTTGCGTGGGCTGGCGAACGTGGGTGGAGCGCTGCCGGTGTCGATGAAGTGAGTGGTTTTGATTGGCGAGTCTGTGTAATCCGGCTGGTTAGGGCTGAGAACAGCGGGGTGATCCTCTAGGATGGGCCGCACTGCCTCAGGCACCTGAGTGAGATCATTTATCACCAAATGAACAGACTCCCCGGTCGTCGGTACACCGGGAGCAGAGAGCAGAGTGGTGGAGTCGCGGAGAACTTGGGAACCACAATCGACAACCAACGAGTTGTGAGCGAGAAAATCGTTACCGAGTAGTGGCTCTGTCACTTCAGCCACTACAAATGTCCATGTGTAACTGCGTCTGAGTGTGGGGAGGACAATGTCGAGAGTGGCCTCGCCATGCACGCGCAGTGGCTGCCCGCTGGCAGTCGTGATCGAAACAGCGGATGGGTGAATTAGAGTTCCATTCACATAGGAGGGTGGAACCAGGGATACACCAGCGCCAGTATCCACGATGAATTTCAGGGGCTGATCATTCACCTTGGCTGTGACCCTAAGGAGCGGCAGGCCGAGGGCTGCGTTTACGGCCTGCTCCTCTCGTTTCCCGACTCTGAGGCTGCACGGGAGGGAGATGCAGCTCGTGAGGACGGCTGCATGGTCAGATCAGCAACTTTGTCGGGCCAGTGACACCATGGCTTGCAAGTGCGTGCTCTGCTGCCGAAAAACAGGTGAGCACGGCATACTTTCGGCTTCTGGTCAGGGTGGAACGGCGTGAGACCGAGAGACGCTCTTGAATCACGAGCATCACGAGCAGGGGAGTGTGTGGCGGCTCGGCTCTGCGGCTGAGTGGCCCTGTGGTACCTTGGGTGCTGCTGAGCCACAAGGAACGCCTGTGAGTCAGACTGTGGGTCCTGATCCTGACAGTGAACCATGTTAGCAGCTGAGTTTTGCACAAGAGGCATCAGTTCATCCGCGAGTTTGCCCAACTGCGACAGTGAGAGCTCGCGCTGAGAAGCCAGGGCCGTAGCAATGCCTGCGGGTAGCGACTGGATAAATTTGTGCCGAACGAGATCGTCTCCGACACCAACCTTGTCGGCCACCTCTCTGAGTTCGCTTAGAAAGAGTGAGGGTCGGCCCGTCAGACGCGTTTTGCTGATCAGTTTCTCAAACATCTCTGGCTTTGTCTTTTCGTACATGCCAGTGACGGCTGTCTGTAGCTCAGAGAAATTTTTGTTGCTCAAGACAGCACGCGGAACGTGCGAGATGGTTTCCGGAGGCAGGACAGAGAGAACGTGGTAGAATTTGGTCTGCGAGTTGGTGATTTTGGCAATGTTAAATTGGGCGTCCATAATAGCAAACCAGCCGTCAACTGCGGTGTCCATAAAACCGGCGGCTTGATCGACACATGATGGACCGGCTCAGCATGAGCGGGTTCCATCGTGCCCTCGTTCGTCATGATCGTTAAAGTATAGCCGGTGTTTGCAATGCACTGAACAATTAAAGATTAAAACACCGGGTGCAAAATCCGAAAGAGCCAATGGAACGCCGAAATAAAATCACCGAGAAGATAAATGCCTAACTAATCACACGGCGGAGAGATGGCACAGAAACCATCATGGAAAAGTGGCGCAGAAGCCACTGTGGAGCGACGGAATAGCAATCATGTGGGGGAATAATATAAAATAATTGATTCGGGAATGAGCGGAGGCGACAACCCGGAAGTATGGAAAAATCGAACAGGAATCACGTCGGGCTCACCAATATGTGGTGCTGTGGGGCTGTTCACCACATATCAGTGACTGGATTTTACGTTAATCAGAAATGGAAAATATCAACCTGGTGCGTGTTCCAAAAATTCAATCAGTTCGATCCAAACGGCCCCAAGTAAAAGAATTAATTTAAGAGCGGGTTGTTATATTTAAATTACCAAAACGAAGTCAAAAAACCAAAACAGCGAATCAGACAATGGAGCGACGAAGAGACGAGAATGAAATCCAAGTTTGCCAAATATGCCCTGCCTAATCTAAGTTATAAATCCCGGACAGAACGGGCCAAATCGCGGAGCCAGACGTGACGCGTCTGCTCGGGCCAAGAGCTCGGCCAGAAGTCCCTGGGAGCGCGCGGCCCGACGCAGCGGGCCGGGCCCAGACATGCGCAGAAGCACTCGGACACCACGTGGCTGCGGATCGGAGCGCGGATTGGTCACTGGCCGACGCACTGCGGCAGCGCAGGCCGCAGGCACGCGGTCGCATCGTGATGGGACAAAGTTCACGAACAGACACGTCCTGGGCCGCCCCCCAGCGCCGGGGCGGGGTAGCGACGTCACAAGTCGGCGCGCGAATCGGTCTGCGCCGGGAACTCCCGTGCCGGCCGGCGACACACGTGGTTACCACAGTACTCAATGAGGGCCGGGCCCAGACATGCGCAGAAGCACTCGGACACCACGTGGCTGCGGATCGGAGCGCGGATTGGTCACTGGCCGACGCACTGCGGCAGCGCAGGCCGCAGGCACGCGGTCGCATCGTGATGGGACAAAGTTCACGAACAGACACGTCCTGGGCCGTCCCCCAGCGCCGGGGCGGGGTAGCGACGTCACAAGTCGGCGCGCGAATCGGTCTGCGCCGGGAACTCCCGTGCCGGCCGGCGACACACGTGGTTACCACATACTCACTCACGCTCTACCACCCTCTGCCGCCTACGCCCTACGCTACGGTCGCCGGCCGGCCTGCTCAGTGCCCAGTCTCACACTCGGCCATCGCGGCTCGCCTCTTGAAGTTTGGAGATATTATGAAACGGCAAAAGGTCCTTATTTGACGACCATCAATATTGAACCTTGAAATCACACATTATGATTTTGATTACGTCATGTTATTATAATTGTTTCAACACTTAACTTTTAAAGTGAAAAATGTTAAAGCTATTGTCAAATGAATTTAGATGAATTTGCATGATTTGTTAAAAAAAGATAAATATTTATGTTCAGGTAAATCTCTATGGCCTGGGTTCATTTTACACATGACGTCATTTCTAAAATGAAAGTTTTTGAGCTCACAAATAGGTAAACCTTGTCAATTACTTGTGGGTTGGCTCGTGGTCTCGGAGGTATAAAATAATCCAAGTATAATGCTATTTCGAGCTACGGCGAGGCACATCAATTTCGTTATCAATCACAAGACAGCGTTTCATTCGCAATATTTGACGTGCAAAGCTACTGTAGGAAGGTGGGTGAGATTTGTACTGTCGGAGGCATTAATGGCGGTCGTGTTTCATTTGGTGTGCATGCCTTTCCACGTGTAAAGATCATACTTAAAACGAAGCATGGTGAAAATTAAGATTTTACCCACAGTGTATATAAATACAGTGGCGGCAAATGCGCTTGGTCACGTGACCAAATCTGCACGTGCGGTTGTGGCGAGGGCACTTCCCGAAACTCTGGTGCCAACGGCCTCGCGGCGCCCATAGAGAATACATGGGACCTTTTCTTTTCAGACCTATCGTGTCTAAACCAAGCCATTTAGTGCAAGGATACGACTGGTTTGAGATTCAGTAGTCTTTTGGCTATAAATCGGCATAAGAAACGTATTTTTATCGGCAAAATTCGCAAAGTACCAGGTGGTTTTCCGATACCCTGCACGCCTCCTAACCCCCGGCGGCCGACCGGAGGAGTCGGTAGCGCTCCACTCAAGACTTTTGGCGATAGCTCAGAACACCTTACAGCTAGAGGGCTGCTATTTGGCACACCTTATCCTTGCTTCCATATGCATCTTTGGAAACCAATTGCATTTCCGCCTCAGGTCAGATCACTGACTTATGACGTCACACGTGAACCTCTGCAATAGTCCCAAAATACCGAAACTTCGCAATGCCCTCGGTGCCAGAGGAGCTGTCACAGCGAGATGATATATACAGGACCTAGTATCCTCTAGAAGTCTCAAAACTTGTATATCTCGGATTTCTCCTAGAGGTCACATGAGGTCAGGCCGATCGCGTGACGTCACCATTACAAGTCAATGGGGAAAATATAGAAACTGTAATTTTGACGCCGAGAATGATCTAAACCTAGCTCAAGCACATGGAATCGCAATTTCATGCAATTCTTGCAATGTCTAATGCTTCACTTTCGCATCTTTATCCTAGCGTGACGTCATTTATGACGTCACAAAGGTCACAAGTTTTTTCGTCAATAACTCCTGATAAAATTGAATTGGCAAGTCGGAAAAGTCGCCAATATACTCGGGAAGACTTACCGAATCGAATGATATAAGATATTAACCTCCTCCGACCAACTTCGTGACCTGAGTGCCTCTGACCTGGCTTTGACCCGATGTGAACACCTTATGTTGACCCCACCCAAACAAAAGTGTACCATTTTGACGCACCGGAGCATGACAAACATGATGGTACTAAAATCGCGACTCTGCGCCGTTTTTGGCAAAGTTATTTCTCAAAACCCGAAATCGTATTTTGGCCCTCGGGGCACTTGACCTGACCCTCAGAGGCCACCAGTTGACCTGAGACTTTTGAACCGTGCATCAATCGCTGCGTCCCCGGTCCCGTAACGGCACACATGCTTGTTTTTCCCGCGAGGCTAGCTCAATTAGGGCGAGGGAGTCGTACCCGCTCGCTCTCGCGGCCGGGGCGTAGTAAAAAAACTAAGAAGTCTGGTGATGATTGATGCAAGATTCTTACAGATAATAGTAGATGAAGGTAGGGCATAAGTTATTAAAGATAAATGAAACAAATTTGCGCCCTCAGTAGCCTTGATTTACCATATGCGGCGGAACGGGGAGGGCACCGGGGCACCGTGTCCCCTTTAATTTTGACATTTTAACATTAGCCCTATGGGCGTTGCATGGAAAGAATCGGACCGAAAGTCGGCAGTGCCCCCCCCCCCTAATTGAAGGTGTTCCGCCGCTACTGTATAGAACAACTGTAAGCTGCAGGCTCAGCTCTTCAGTTTCTACCTATGCCTGCAAGCACAATAAAATCAATGGAAGAGTAATAATAGATTAATTGTATTTTATTGATGATATTCAAGTTTCAGTGGTAACTATGTCACCGATGATTCAATATTATTTGCACGGTATCATTTACCACCACACGGCTAAATATTTAGTATCCAAAATAATGCAGTAAAATAAGCTGCGCCACGTCTGTCGACAAAATCTGGTGCCAACTCAAGGTCAAACGGAAAATGTGGTCACGTGACCAATGTCCGGCAGCTGATTTTACCTATCAGAAGAGCAATTTTTGCAGTCTGAATATTATCCTCCACGCTGTATTGTGGGGGAACAGTGACAAAAAGGCTGAAACAAATGACTTTTGACTACACAATTGAATAATACAGGACCTAGTGATAAAGCAGGCGTCACACTTCTTTATTTTTGCAACCAAGGAGAGGCGCAATACCCAGAGGCCAGAGAACCAATGTGCAGCCTGCATCGGTATTGCAAGATGTAGCAACATATAATAGCAATGTAAAATACCTGACTAGGAAAGTAGAAACTTAGAAAGCAATGTGCCGTGCACATTTAGTGATGTGAGAGTAATGATGTGTTAGGTATCCTTTTTCATTCATCATCATTCTAGCATGCAACTTACTAATCAACAGCCTTTTGTCACAATTCTGCAGCATTGGACTTTTCGGTTTTGTTAGAGCTCTGCTTATTTGTACACATCCTGTTTGCATTTCCTGCAAATTATTTCACATGGAGCATCTGTAAACCAATATAGGCAAACAGTGTGGGCTCAATGGTTAAATTTATCAGATCCTACAGTGTATTGATGCACATTTGAATAAAGTATGTGATGAAGAAGTGGACTTTCCTCTTAAAAAGATCCATTTGGAGTAGTTGCACACTCACTGTGCACTCGGATGTTAACTATTCCCTTTCAGTCTTTCAGTCAGCCTGTAGCCTGAGGAAACCCAAATGGTCAAGGAATTGATGAACATGAATTATTGCATTGATATTTAGCTGCATAATTTCATGTTCATCAGGACAGAGGAAGAAACAGCAGATTCACACCAGTAATGTACATCACTATTTGGGATCTGTTGAATCAATGGACGTATGGATTCTATCTTTTAATTTGAATCTTGCTGATGCTAATGCTGTTTGCTAGTACACAAAATGAGGTGTTGAAACAGAAGAGTGGCTACAAGCCAGATACCTACAGAATCTCATCAGCAATGCCCAGCACATGACTTTCATCCCTGCTCTGGTCAGTGGTCAACTGCAGTTACAGATCAAGGAATGGTGGTGGAGCATATCCAGCCTGTTACTATGAACCTACCTAGCTCTTGCAAGAGCCTTCTTCTAAATGCTTTCAAATACAATCCACCATTTACCATGAAGCTACTATTACAACCCACAACAAATTGAGGAATGCCCATGCTTTTGATAAACATGGCTCACTGGTTATCCATCTGAAGGATGATTGTTCATTAAGTTTTGTTGGGTTTCAGATATCCAAGATGTCAAGACGCGCTAGTGGCTTTGTCATATTTCGTAAAATCAAAGACCAAGTAGAATATCTGTTGCTCCAAGCCTCCAATGGGGCTCGTCACTGGACACCTCCCAAAGGACACGTGGATCCGGGGGAGGATGACCTGACGACTGCTCTGCGGGAGACGCAAGAGGAAGCCGGGTTCACACCATCGCAGCTGAAAGTTGTTGATGGGTTTGTGAAAGAAATATCGTACATAGCATGGGGCAACAACAAAGTATCAGCGTACTATTTGGCGGAGCTAATTGAGAAAGATGCGGCTGTGACCCTATCCCATGAACACACTGACTGGAGGTGGGCACCAATAGAAGACGCGTGCAGGCTAGCAAGCTATCCAGAGATGCAAGACGTCCTTCAGCAAGCCCACAGTTTCCTGCGTGAACAAAAATCCGCTCCATAGGTTACGAGGGCCCTGGGCCCTATAATAGCTTACATTTCATGCCTATTGGAAAAATCGAACATTTTGAATGTGAAGGACTGGACCAATGATAGAGCTTGCGGTCATGCTGTAACTTATTTACTGTATGACGACTGTGTTGTACCTATGTCCCATGAAAGTGAGGGGTAGTTGTGATTTATTTGCTGATCACTTACATTATTGTTACGATTGCCCTCCAGTTGAGAACGAATAAATGTCTCCGAAACAACTTATATTCACAAATATATGCGAGCGTTGGGATCACTCACCACAGAGGCTGGAGCACACCGACTGACCCGAGCCTTTGTTTGTTTGTTTTGCTGGGTTAGGCTCTTCGGTCAAGTTTAACCATTGCAGAGCCGGGAGGATGATAGGAATTAGGGAGAGACTTTGGTCTGAACGGGCACCCTAGTTAGTTACCGGGGCTGAGCCCGTCCAAATGGATAGGCGTTCCGACCCCCTAGCACTCACTGCACTGCACCCGGCTACAGGACGTGTGCTCCAATGGGAGCTGCCCGCATGGGATAAAGTTGCCCGTCCAGCCCGGAACAGGGATTTTAGGCGTGAAAGAGAAGGATTTGACTGTCCCGAGAATGGAAATGACGGAACGGTGACCCGAGCCGGGGTCGACTGCCTTATATATCCGGTCCGCTAACCGGTCACCGCGCATGCGCAGCCTGCCCTGAGGCGAGGTTCTGTGGATCGCAGTGGACCCCAGCGAGCCGCGCGATGTCACCAACAGCCGATCGTACAGCCGAACGGATATCAAACACGTGCAACTTAACATGCGTTACAATGCTCCCTCGAAAGAAAAGGCTTTCGTGCCGAAAGATACACACGCATGCGCACACACATGCAAATAAATGTTTTACACAATAGTTGTTAACCCTATTAGTGGCAGGCTCCTGGCTACCCCCTATTAGTGGCAGGGGGGGGGGGGCTGTTTACGACCCCCCTTGATATCTCGAGATCTAACGGGCCGATTTTCAAAATTCAAACGGCATTCGATTTCGCTCAACGAGATCTACATTTCTAAAAAAAAATAAAATTAAAAAATGTCAATAGGGGGGTAGAGGGGGTAAAACGGGCAAATTGCAGATACATTTTAGACTGTTTATCACGGCCAGGTTTCTGAACCAATCTTAACGCAACTTTTGCCGATCGATAGAGAATGAACCAGGAATTTACATGGATCCTAAAAATACGCATTTTCAAAAATCATAGGCGGATACAGATCATTGAGATTGGGGGTACACAAAAAGTATAGTAAATAAGGTTTTTGTTGGCACTGTTTCTAAGAAGGGTGGCAATGGTCTTGTTATGTTACAATTTCTTATGAGAGAACGACTAAAATTGTATTGGTCATGCATAGGCGGAGTCAGGGCACCTATGTTGGGAGGTAAAAAATAACCCCCCTTTTTGGACGCCTGGATCCGCCTATTATAGCAAAAACGTGTCAAAAGAGGATGCACAATAACTTTGTATATGTTATCACATGATACCTTTCATTCACTGTTCGTAAAACTGGTGCAGCATCGTGATCTTCGCCCAAATGACTCGCTTCACGAATAGGACCCCCCAATTCCCAGTGCTCTGGAGCCGCCCCTGGTAAAGTTATGAACTTGAAATTTTCAGGGAATGTGCCCAATTTAGTTTTAGGAAAAGTCAGAAAATTTCAGCATCGTAGCTTCAGCGGTTTCGGAGATATTCCCGAAAAACCTGAGGGGTGGATAAAAACACCCCCCCCTGCCACTAATAGGGTTAATCGCGAAAGTCAACAAACAAAACGTAAATAACTCAACCCGCTACGTTCCCACCCCGGGATTAGGCATCGCTGCTCAGGACACTCAGCCACCGGGGGAAATAGGTGGCGTCCGCCACCTTAGCGTAACCCGCACGGGAAAGGTGGATGCCGTCCGCCGCGAACCACTCGTGGCACTTGTCGACGACCACATGTTGCCGGTGGAACTTCTTCGTCAGGGCCTTGCCTAGCGAGTGGAAGTCCACTTCAGCCGCCACCCCTTTAACCTTCCGTTCCAGTTTGTTGGCGGCAGTTTTCTCCCAGCGGAGCAATCGGTCCACTTGAAAACGTGGCAGCGGTCCCAGGATGAGTGGCCGCCCCTGGTCTTGCACAGCGGTATTGATCACATGTGCGATGGCCGAATCCAGGGGCCCACGCTCGTTGAGGCAGTCATATCCAGTTTTCTGGTCATACACCTCGTTTCCGGAGAACCAGAATATGACCCGGCCGCGCCCGAGACCGGCAGCCGCTGCTGCAGACTCCCAGACCTCGAGGTCGTGCTGGATGGTTTCCGCGGCCCTCTCCCAGGTGTTTCCCTCGCGCGCCCTGTTGAGGATCAGGTCGGCTCCGGCCTTGAGTCCTGCGTCACGGGCGATGGAGCAACCCAGAAGAAGGTGCATCTGATCTCCGGTGGTGGACTGCGATGGAGCGTGCGACGACTCCGCCACGCCAAGGTCAGGATCCCCGGGCGAAGCTGGTCGCGCTTTTTTTCACCGCAGTGGCAGATTCCGCCGCCTGGCTCCGAAGCCAGTCAGAGGCCTCCGCGTCGATTACATCCAGGAAGTCTCCCATGTTTTCTGGTGGGTAGAGGACGCACATGTTAACATGAAGAAGATGTACGAGTGCTCTGCAGCTACGACACGACACTCATGCAACATGCAAAACGAGTATTTACAGTGCAGCAAAACAAACATATGCACGCTCAGTGGTTCAATCAGTATTGGGAATATGAATATGCCCTCCTGATGTTAGTTGCAATCATCTTGTAAACATCGTGGGCGTCTAGGGAACCGACGAGGACGACACCGATCGAAGGGCTCAGGAGCTTGGTCGGCCATGACTGGGGCGTCGGGAGGGACGCCGATTCCCCTAGGAACGCCTCCCAGCATTCCCGGAGAAGGGTCACTCTCAGGATGAGATTGGATGACCGCCTTGAGAACAGGGAGGAATGATCCCCTCCTGATCGTCAACGACTGCCCCTGGACTCTCGGAGCCACCCAGCGTCGAACCACTGGTCCAGCTGAGTTGTGACTTGTGGTGGGCCTTTTGTCTTCCACAGCTTGTTGAAGTGCACAACCTTGCACCTAGAATGCTTCCTCCACTGAATGCCATAGGTGACAGCAGACCACCTCTGCACTATCCGATATGTACCGTGCCAACTGCCACGGAGACGTTAGTTTTGGACTCTGTCCCTTCTTTCTTTGGCTCCTGAAGAGCCAAATCTCATCGCCGTCTTCAAAACAGTTCCTGACTGCCCTCGACATTCTTAGGCTGCTTCATAGCGGCTACTGAGGCTCCTAAGTTGCCGTCTGCCTGCCTCCGTAAACATATGGATGCGCTTGAACTGTACCCGCTATAGGTAATTTGCAATCAAATTATTTTGTTACGAGCGAGCGAGCGCAGCGAGCGAAGTGAGTCTTTTCAATGTAACGGAAAAATCTCAGTATGAGCGGCCCGGCCCGGCCCGGCCCGGCCCGGCCTGTAACGCTTTTGAGAGGCTTATATCTCAGCAACCGCTGGACCGATTGGCCTGCGGTCTTTTTTGTTGAGTAGCCCCATCCCTTCTACCCCGTAATTGACTACTTTTGATACATCTCAGTGACCGTCGTGGCACGTGCCACGTGAAAAGTCAAGGGTGTTCAAGCTGTTTTGCAAAAGTAGTGATTTTGAGAGGCTCATATCTCAGCAGCCGCTTGGGCGATTGACTTGCGGTAATTTTTATAGGGTAGCAGCATCCCTTCTGCCCAAAATAGGATACTCTCGATGCATGTGGGTCACCCCCAGTGCACGTGCAAAATACAATAAGAGGTGCCAAATTTGTTCCCATTTCAGTAACTCGGTAATTACTGGGGGCGATTTCGCTGAAACTTGGCATACAGGTAGGCACCCACCAGGCAATGCATTCCCATGTGTTGCGGTTAGGGTGCTACTGCACGTGCGCACGTGCAGGGGGCGTTTCCAGATCTCGAGAACGGCTGGGCCGATTGCGCTCAAATTTGGTACACGGTTGGGGACCGGTTAGTAGGGTGCCGTGCAAAAGTCATTTTGGACCCCGTTTGCACGTGCGCACGTGCAGAATGCCGCTTCCAGATCTCAGGAACGGCTGGGCCGATTGCGTTCAAATTTGGCACACCGCTAGCGACCGGTTAGAAGGGTGCTTTGCACAAGCCCGTTGGAAGTACCCTCGCGCCCTTCCGCACGTGCAGGGCTCACTATCTCGCTCGCTCGTTCTTCGCCCAAAAGGCGTTTTACTGGTTTTATGATCTACGAATTTCCAATGCATTGTGGACCATGTGCTCGCAGTCGCGCTAAGCGGTACAGAACATGAATCGCGTAAATAAATTGATTTAAAACATACTTTCTGCTTGCTGTTCGTTTTAATACCGGATTTTAGCCTATGAGGAAAATGAGATGTCAATGATACTGTGATAAGTGAGACTTAAGATGTCATACGAAATACCCTTTGAATACCCCTACCATCCAGAGCCATTGGGACGCACACTACCGACGTCCTATGCTCTACTCTGCCAGCGTCGCCACTGGGCTTAGATGATTGCTAAGTCTAGTTTTTTTCATCAGACCATCGACCAACGACTAAAGGACAAATAAAGTCGGGTGAGTAAAACAGCACGGGAACATAACCTAACACTTCCCATCTCTTTCTTACTTCCTTCCCCAATGTGGATCGAAACCTGTGCCGATGATGTGTTACAGAGTGACCCATACACCATCGGCTGGACCAGCCTACGTACCAACAAGTGCTGCCAGATCGGGTGTTGCCATCCCCAGACACATGGCCACCGACAAACGACCCCAGTTCGGAAACCGGACGCTGGACAACCCTGATGACGTCTTCAAGCACAATGCGTGGTAAGCGGTGCGCGGGTTAGTGAAATGTTCATAGTTCAGATGGACCATCATCGTAAGGGACTTGAGATGACGTTCAACACTGCTCAGTTGTGCTCATAGGTGACAACAATGTCATGTCGGCAATTCCATTGCACTGTCTCGCTGATAAACATAGGATCTCCGTTCAGTCATCTGAGGCCTATTTTGTAATGCTAACTACACCGCAGTGTCCAGCCGTCACTACTGTCTATGCCTCCGTGCAGGGATAACGTGGAGTGGGGACCGGAACAGGAGAGCGAGGCCCGGCAGAAGGTTGAACAGAACGCCAGCGTGAAAGCGGACCGGGAGAAGGCGGAGCAGCTGGTCGGCGCGCCCAACACCTACTGGGACGCCTTCTACGACCAGCACGATAACAAGTGAGGCGCGGAGTCACTGGCGGCGTACTCACATACGGTCCAGGGATCTAGATGTCAGCTCACAAACAAATTGATCCAGTCACCCATCATTTACCGAAGCGAAGGCGAGGCAAGGAGTTTAGAGATAAATGGTCAGTCGTTCTGATTGTCTGGAAGCGTACACAATACCGAACGCTAATGGTATCTAATCTACTCCTGTTTCACAGATTCTTCAAAGACAGGAACTGGCTGTTCACGGAGTTTCCCGAACTAGGAGAGCCGAGCGATACATCACAGCCACTCCCAGAGGTAAGTCAAGCGTCGTGTTGAGGGACTTATCACAGCACCTGATGTAGGACTGCAGTATGTCTATGTAGTAAGGAACACTGCATAACGCTGCCATGGAGTGCGATTATACCAATCCGCAGTAACACATAAAAAGGAGCAACATATGCCCTAGATGATGCAGTCATAAGATGAACGCCTACGCTATAATTAACTGCATACCTATATTATTAAGTGACGACTGAAGAAGCGACGGACGTTGTTCCTCAGAGCTGCATGGTGACTGCCTCCTCTTCCCGCCCGCAGACCCCCAGCGAGCCGTACCCGGGCTGTCAGGCGCGCCGCCGAGTCTGGGAGGTGGGCTGCGGCGTCGGCAACACCGTCTTCCCGCTGCTAGAGACCAACAGCGACCCGCACCTGTTCGTCTACGGCAGCGACTTCTCAGAGTCGGCCGTCAAGATCGTCCGGCAGGCACCGCAGTACGACCCGCAGAGGTATGTACAGGGTGTCCCATAAGTTCGTTCTCACATTATGTTTGCATGTGAAACAGAGTACATTGCGTTTTAATATATTTATGACCCCTCAATATGCTCCTCATTTAATAGGCAAACACATGAATACATGCTGCAGCATGCCAACCGGCATGTTTGGCTGCATAGTAGGCTTAAAGTTAACCCAGACTGACTTGACATGCGCCGTGAGCTCCTCGAGGCTGGAACAGCGCTACGCTTCGACGAGCCTCAATTTCAGCATAACCAACAAATTTTTATGAAATTTTGATCCAATGAGGTGCCTGGCATGTGATCTTGCCACAAATGCCTGTCACAGTCTCCTTGCACCGCTTTTAAGCTTTGCTTGACCTGTGCACTGATGCACTGTCTTGCCTGAAGATGGGCCTACGACCTCCCGGATGCCATTTTCTCCTCTATAAATATGTCCATACTCGCGGTTCGAGTTCAGCTTGAGGGCTGAAACTCCTCCTAGATGTTATTGGAAAAGCATTCTGCTTCCCAAAACTGTTTCTGGGTTGCCACTTGCAACTTGGTCAACTCCAGAACGCCTATAATCCCACAACACAGTGACCCTGACCTTTTGCATAGGAACATAACGGGACGAAACGGAGGCCTCCTCCTTCGCCCTTATGGGGTTGTTTTCGGGTTTGGACGGGTGTTTCCTTTCGAACGTGGACTAGTTAGTC
Organism: Amphibalanus amphitrite; assembly: GCF_019059575.1. Classification (NCBI taxonomy): domain Eukaryota; kingdom Metazoa; phylum Arthropoda; class Thecostraca; order Balanomorpha; family Balanidae; genus Amphibalanus; species Amphibalanus amphitrite. The sequence continues at coordinate 60,354 of NW_024882151.1, forward strand.
CTGATGACCTGGTTGATGTCATCAGCCCTCTGTTTTGTTTAGCCTCAGGCATAACGAAACTCATGTTTGGCCATTTTAAGACGTTTTTGACTGTTTTGAGCCCTCCGGTAAGCAAAGCTTAAGTCACCTTGAGTTATGTACCCCGAAAGAACACTCTTAGACAGCTGGTAATCCATCCTGAAAAGTCTGCTTACCAACTTTGTAACCCTTTGACCTTTTTGATGGCCACTTTGGCGCCACACAGTTTTGGCCACTTGGCTCACTCCTGAGGGCTGACTGGAAAGAGGATAAACTTGCAGTGACTGACTCCCGACAAATCATCGGTGTCACTTGCTGACTGTGCGTCCAGTTAGCGATGGACATTGGCTACAGACTGGTAGGCCTCAATCACCCTCAATCGTCGCGAATGGTCACGTGCTGACTAAATACTGAGACGTACCCGTATCGGAGACCTCTATGTTGCGGCGTTAGCCGTCTCTGTAGGAAGCGGACTCTATAGCAAAAACTATTTTGTCTACAGAAATTAGCTACTGTGGAGCATATTTCTACCAGCCATGGCAACCACGTAAGCTCAGTTACGAACCAATTTCAGCGTGCTTTTAAGCAAGAGAGGCTAAAAACGTAAAATTTAGGTGAGAACGAACTTATGGGACACCCTGTAGACGACACCAAGAGATCAGAGTACGGTTGTGGATGTCAGGCCACGACCCGCACAGGCAAATGGACGATCTGCTGAGGGAAATTGACGACACCGAACTCGGATACCTATCAGTGGTGCGGCTAGCGCAGTACATATAATGAAAAGAGATGGTGCGAGCTCTTCAACTATTCAGATCGTCTCTCGTTATGAGTGAGGACACCGCCTGGACCTCTGACGTCACAGAGTATTCTCTGAGACTCCGTTTTCCCGCTGTCAGGTGTCACGCGTTTGTGATGGACGTGTCGGACGAGCAGGCCGAAGTGCCGTTCCCAGAGTCCAGTCTGGATCTGATCGTGCTCATATTCGTCTTGTCGGCATTGCACCCCTCACGGTAAGTGATGCTGAATGGATGATCCTGGAGTGATGCAAGCAGTTTTCACTAAGGGAAGAGGAAGATAGTTCATAGAAGCGCTGGTAGTGGCTGTATCGACGAAGCCGAGATAAAGGGGCGGCGAATATTGTTTGCGATTATATGAATACACTTTGACTATTGTCTTGCTAAACGTCATGAGCTTTTACGATTTTGTTAGGTCAGAGACCGGCCTGACATGGAATGATTACAGTCGTGTCAAAAGTTCGCGATCACCCCACGCAGCCGGCCCTCTCTCTGCTGTCCGATATCCGCCTGCTGACCTCGGCCTTCTACTGCCCCTCTCTCCAGTCACGAGCCCACGGTGCGGCGACTAGCACGGTTCCTCCGGCCCGGAGGTATGATTCTGTTCCGCGACTACGGCCGCTATGACATGGCTCAGCTGCGCTTCAAGCCGGGACGATGCCTCGAGGACAACCTGTACTCCCGGGGTGACGGCACGCTCGTCTACTTCTTCACTCAAGGTGAGTCGGTGGAGTGGTGAGACGCTTACAGGATACCGCGACTGGTGCGAGTGTTTGATTGGGAAGTTTAGGTCACACAAGCCAGCTCTTATTCGGAATGAGAGCGTCATATCTGTATCATAGCTGCCAGCTCGTCTCAGGCATGTCTCGGAACGTTTTAGGAATTATGCACAGTTACTGTGCTTTATCACATCTGGGCTCTGCTTCCAATCCTTTCATCGTGCACCCGTGAACAAATCATGCTCAGTATCCCAAATGCATAGGTCCTCGTTTGACGCACCAGTGCCTTTTCCTCCGTTTTCCAGAGGAGTTGCGCCGCATATTCACGGGCGCCGGTCTGGAGGAGGTTCAAAACCTGGTCGATCGTCGACTTCAGGTGAACCGGGGCCGGCAGCTGAAGATGTACCGCGTTTGGAACCAGTGCAAGTACCGAAAGCCGCTGGAGTCGCCACTGGCGGAGGAGGGCAGATAACGCTGGAGGGGTGGAGGGGTCTTATGCCGAGGCGGGGCTGGGTCGGGGTGGGGTGGGGTAGGGTGTGTGCATTTGCAAAATACACATCCAAGTGGAATAATGGATGTTTTGGTGCATGGATGAGTTTACAAGGAGGAATGACCAAGCTGTCACGTAGAATACTGTGCTACCGTAGACTCTGGGAACCTCAGAAAGAATCGCCATGGGCCGAGAAATCACACCTGACAACGCCTCTCTGACAAATTACCTGTCACGACACACAGGCAACATGTTGCCGAACAGACGTACCACAGAAAACAGTCCCACTGACGGCTCAAACCGAGCGGGAAGTCACTGACACGCAAGGGCTGCGATATCAGTCTGTATAATGGCATAAGGTTAAAGACGCATCGGCGACAAAGGCCATTTGGGCGATATTCTGAAAGGCGGTACTAGCTATTTTCCTTTTCAGAACGTGCTTTACCGGAAATTGTTACACGGGTAGCGCGGAACGAATCGATGGCTATTTTGCAACTGTGGCTACTTGTCTGTTATGTATTAATTTTTAAACCAAATCAAAGCCAGAACTTCGGGGTACTCTACTTTTATTAGCACACTGAGACGAAATGGATGGTGTTTAAATCGACATCGTAAATTTATAACGTCAAGTTGACTGTTGGAATGAGATGTCTATTGACAGGTGACCGGATTGAGTTCAGGTTCGAAATATAGCGCAAGATGGGACCAGCGGTAAACTAGCATGAATGATGGTCACACTTACGTTGCACAATGCATTGCACAATCATACAAAAACAGTCGGGGGAGGTTTGGTCAATCGTTGTCATTTTTAGCACGTGCTATTTTTGTCACACGTGCTAAAAATGACAACGATTCTGCTATTTTTGACAACGATGAGGCCGATTTCACTCCTCAGCGAGGAAATCAAGATTTTGGAAAGATAAGCACTGATTTTGGAAAAGAAGTGCTGCCACCTGGTGCAAGACGAAGAAGCCAGCTATAATATGCCCGTTATTTGTATGGTAGTTTGTTTTGTGGCCTGAAGTTGGAACTTAAAATTGAAGCATCCGAAAATGATCGATATTGATCGAAAACATGATGTTGATGAAAAAAATAATATTTTAAGTTGAGAGAGGAGGCCATTTTATCCAGATGCAGTAGTTTACTTCTTGAAATTATTTTTGCTAATGACGGCTGCTAATTATCCCTCATTACATGGCAGTCGTCGTAAGCAAAAATAATTTCAAGAAGTAAACCACCGCATCTGGATAAAATGGCCTCCTCTCTCAACTTAATATATTATTTTTTTCATCAACATCATGATTTCGATCAATATCGATCATTTTCGGATGCTTCAATTTAAAGTTCCAACTTAAGGCCACAAAAAAGGGTATACTTCAACGTTGGACTACCATACAAACAACGGCCATATTAAAGCTGGTTTCTTCTTCTTGCACCAGGTGGCAGCACTTCTTTTCCAAAATCAGTGCTTGTATTTCCAAAATCGTGATTTCCTCGCTGAGGAGTGAAATCGGCTTCATCGTTGCTAAAAATAGCTGATAGCGTTGTCATTTTTAGCACATGGTTGCCAAAAATGGCATGTGCTGAAAATGACAACGATTGACCAAACCTCCCCCGACTGAAAATGTGAAAAATGATGTAAAATCCATCTCAAACGGCACCTGGTGTTCACAGCACAGCCTATCGTCAAACAACGACTAAGACCAGCATCCGACCCCACGGATGTTAACCTGCGCTAATCTCAATGTATCAACAGTCAACACATCACCCCCGCCGCCCAGGCTCCGCCCCGCCTCCGTGACCTGCACAGTGCACACTGCACAGGGGTCACGACACCGGAGCTCCGCCCCTTTGCTGACGTCACGACGCACCTCCGCCGCAGGCTATCAGATCGCCATAGTAGGCGGTGATGGTCTTGATTTTTCCGTTGAGCAGGTTTTGCTCGATTTCTACCTGACCGCCAGGCCCGGCCAGCTCCGTTAGCTGGCGGGAGGGAGGAAGGGGGGGGGGGGGCAGAAAGAGGGTCAGAGGTGCTGATGGTCACCGAGGCGGGCAGTTGTCTGTGTAACTAACGAAATGCTACAATAATTCAACTCGCAGTCTTGGCATCTATGTGGTGACGATTTCCACCGACCGGTCGTGTGCGAGAGCAAACACTATACCTACGCCTTTCAGCATTGACCTACCACCCGACCCAGCCAGGTCAAAACGTAGCAGAGCGTGGTTTCGATCCACGGACCTCTGGGTTATGGGCCCAGCACGCTTCCACTGCGCCACTCTGCTCCACGACTCCCGCCGCCCCTAATCCACATGACTTCCACCGACGCCCGAGGTCCGCCCCGAGCTATTACGTCATGGCAGCGGAGTGACGCAATCACGCGGTCGATAGCAGACCTGCGACGCACTACGCTCCGGCAGAGCAGTGAGCACGGAACTAATGAATGGATGAATCGATGAATGGATAAAAGAGGAACTCACACAGCCAGCTGAGCTAATGATAAGCCGACCAAAAGAGCGTCGGGGACAGGACAGAAGGCATTAATCCCGACTCCCGCAAAGGAGGCCCATTGAGTCATACTGAATCTGAGTCATACAGTCATACAGCCCAGCGCAACATTACAAGCCTCAGTCCTCGTTTTCCCTCTTCCCATGACTCTCCCACTGTCCCACCATAGAGGCTGAAACAGACTCTTTCCGCAGTCAGGAAATCGCATGCGAGAAGAGTATTCAAATCCATCATCTCACACTCGCATCAATCGCACGCACCTCCCGCATGCGATGATGCGGGAAGGATTATAATGTATTTGAATAGGCACTCGCATGCGATTTCCTGGCTGGGGAAAGAGTCGGTTTCAGCTTTAAGACCAATGGCCGGATCCGGCCTCTCACCTGATGTACGTTAGCGTTGCGCGGGGCCAGCACGGCGATGTTTTCTGAGATGGCGCGGGCGGCACGCATCATCTGCCGTCCGTCCACGGTGCCGTCCAGACGGAACATATCGTACACGGGCGCGTCACAGTACAGCGGACCTGGCGGGTAGGGAGGAGGTCACACAACGGAACATATCGTACACGGGCGCGGCGCGTCACAGTACAGCGGACCTGGCAGGTGGGGGAGGGGGGAGGTCACACTCGGAACATATCGTACACGGGCGCGTCACAGTACAGCGGACCTGTGGGGGGGGAGGTCACACACGGAACATATCGTACACGGGCGCGTCACAGTACAGCGGGCCTGGCGGGTAGGGGGGGGGTCACACTCGGAACATATCGTACACGGGCGCGTCACAGTACAGCCGCGGACCTGGCAGGTGTGTGTGGGGGGGGGGGGGGAGGTCACACACGGGTAATGTCGTAGGGCATGCCACAGAACAGCGGGCCTGGCGGACGATGAGACGTGAGGTTACACACACGGTAGTGAGGATAGCAATAGAGGGTTATACATGACACAAGTTTTGGTTTAGTACAAGCGCTGACTAGCAAGTAGGAAGTTCAGCCGCGTAGCAACACTAAAAAAAATAACGCGACTGATCGTCCGCTTCTGGCCTAAGCTCGGCAAAGTCAACCCCCTGAACGACGAGTTACCAACTTACCACTTCCCCTACATTTCCAACCCCTACTTCCCCGACCTCTCTCGCCCGCAGTTGTCCCTCTCTCGGGGTTCCTAGCCCCACCCCCCGGTATGTCACCTACCTCCCCAGGGCGGCGACAGGAACACCGCGTCGGCCCGGAGTCGCGGCGCCAGCTGGAAAAAGTCGCCCAGTACAAACTCGATTCTGTCCTGAACTCCATAGACGCCGGCGTTATGCCGGGCCAGCGCCAGCTGTTCTGGATCTATGTCCACGGCGATTACTGTCGAAAGAGACAACGCAACAGAGTCACAGGAGGTCAACAGAGAGAGACTGTACAGAGGTCAAAGGGGCATGCTGGGTCACGGAGGATCAGGGAGGTTACGTGGCCCAACTGAACAACAATGGATGAGTGAGACAGCCTGGCCCAGTTGGTAGAGCTTTGGAATCCCCGTGGTCCGGGTTCGAGTCGCTCCGGCGCTAGATATTGTGTGATTTGAGCCAGTTGATAGACAGGCCGTGTTCAGCTTTGATGGGCACGCTTAAATTTGACATATAGGAATTGCCCGATCGTAGGAGGGGTCGGGACCCACACAAGCTATGCTTAGGGAGCGGTGGCGCCACCGTCGTCCCGGTCGGTCGGGTGTGCGAATCCTGGCTGCCAGTAGCACTCGACAGTCACAGCCGCCCCTGCCTCAGGCGTCCACTAACCTCTCTCGCACGTGTTGGCGAACTGGATGGCGTTGCCGCCGGCGCCGCAGAACGCGTCGACGATGACGTCCGCGCGACACCGGTCGGCCAGGTGCCGAGCGATCTGTTCGGGGGTCACCGAGAACCAGCTGGCACCGCTCAGACGAATACCCTCGTCAAATCTGGCGGATGGAGGGAAGAGGGTCAGAAGAACACTCGCATCAACTTTGACGACAGGAGTGGGCCAAATTTGAACTACGAAATGACACCTGTTTCCAGTAGATAGGCCGGTGCGCGACTGCCTATGAGCCGTGAACTGACTTGACGAAACATCAATGCAAGTAATGGAAAGTATGTGCGAACTAAGCAGGGGTACACTAACCTCCGCCAATCACCAGCATCTGAATACTTATGCTTCTCTTATCTCAACCCAAACGCGGCGACTGCAGCACTCGATACAATAGAACATCAGCGATATTCACCTGGAGAAGAGCCGGTAGCGCTGATACCAGTACTTCTGCAGTTCGGTCGACGTTCTCATCTCTTCTGGCATCGGCTGGGCCGGGCGAGAGCGTTTGGAGCCCGCTCTCCTCCCGCCCCTACCCCGGCCTCTGTCCCGGGAGGGGGCCGATCGTCGACTATCACTGGCAGAGGCGGGGGCAGGGGTGGGGGTGGTTGTGTCTCCGGCTGTCTCCGGAGTCGGGGAGACAGCGGAGACCGCAGCAGGTGACTCTGAGACATCAGTGGATGGACCGGAGGTGTTCGAATCCGTGTTCGATGTCCCATTTGGAAGGCCGGACGGTTGGTCGGCAGTGGGTGACTCTGAGGTCGGTTCGGCAGCCGGCGCGGCGTCATCTTGAAACCTCTTCAACAGGTTCTGTGTCTGAAACGAGCATGTGGTATTGATATAAGCGACAATAAACAAGAAAGGAAGAAGTTAACACTCGACCAGAGAAAGAACGATGTTTTTCTTTTTTATAATACCGCTTATAGTGTAATGCGCTAACGTCTCACATACATTCAAATATGCGAGATGTGATTGCGAAACAGACACAAAAATTTACTTCAATGGAACCAACCCGCTTCAAGAGATCATCATGTTTGAAGGCCGTTTTGGTCATATTCAGCGAGCGGGTCTTCTGCTTCAGTCGCTTCTGTCGGTAGATGACGTGTGCGGCCTTTGGTCTTGTGTCGTCATCAGCGGGCGGAGCGTGACAGAATCCCAGCATGGTCAGGGCACCTTCGGCGTGTGACAGCGTTCCTGGTCCACTGCGAATGGCGGACGCAGGGGTTTATGCGTGAGGAACAGTAAATCAAAATATCATTCAAGTCAATCACATAGTTTACCAAAAACAATCTAGTAGGATACACGAAACACCACACGTCAACAATTAAGCACAAATATGGAAACAGGTAGCCGATAAAATGCTACAAAACCAAGCTGTATTGGTAACACAGTAAATACGATAAACATACGAGAGCGTCGGTTCCTCCTCCTCTTCCTCTTGGTCCTCTCTTGCTCTGCCGTCCTCCTTTTCTTTTTCCGGTCGCGCCGCGGCATCATCCCCCGGTTGGACCGTAGTGCCATTTACTTCTTTCCCAATGACGTCAGAATCTGCCGTGACGGTCGGATCCTGCTGCTGTTGGGGCTCAGGTTCAGATGCCAGCTGCTGCAGCAGGGCGCCCACACTGTTCAGCTTCATCTCCCTGAGAAATATAATGGAAGAAGAGGCTGGCGTCAGCAGGCGCGTGCGGCATGACGGATGTATAAACTGAAACAGAACCTTATATGCCCATGTCGCCGACACCTTCAAATAGTCGATCTCCACGATAAAATAGCCATAAAAATCACTGAACTGTATCAAATAGCGAAGCAAACATCTTTTATGTGTTAAAGGCGAACTTAATATAAAATGACTAAAAGAAAACCTGCAATATTTTGCAGTTGTCTTATCATGTCAAGTACTACGTTAATCACATGCATATTTCATTTTCATATCACATGCATATGTAATATTACTTGGCCTTTCTAGAAGACATGTTCTTTTTCTTCTTCAGCTCCTTTTCCTGCTGTCCGGTATTTTCCACTGCCGCATCGTTCGTCGTTCCATCCTGCGGCATCTTTTGCACACTCACTCCGTCCTTCACGTCATCCACTCCGTTCTTTGGGTCTGTGCCCGACCCAGCATCCGCCTCGTTCCCCGCCGTCTCTACCCCCGTCGTCTCCGTCTCTTTGCCCCAGCGATCGGTGAAAGACGCCATCATCTGGTTGTAAACCTCCTGATAGTGCTGTTGCCACAACTCATCCCAGTTAAACTGCTGTGGTCCACTCTTTACGGCGTCAGGACCAGACTCATTCTCGACGTCTGCCTGATCGCCCTCCTGACAGTCTTCAGCTGTAGACAGACTGGGACCAGAAGTGGGTTTGGTTCCGTCCTGTCCATCGCCCAAGCCTGACGTTGAATGCGGTTCATCAGAGGTCGAGGCTGGCACACCGACCTGATCCTCGGACACGGCACCCGAGGTTCGCTCGGTGCTGGACAGTCGATCCTCGATCACACCCGAGCTGACGTCCCGGCCTGTTGTGGGATCCGCTGTGTCAGTAGAACTGGCGGCAGCGGAGTCGGCAACGGCAGCGGAGTCGTGACCGGCAGTGTCCTGAGTGCCCTCCAGGTAGGCAGGGTCGATATAGTCGCGGTACTTTTCCGTCCACGTGCGGAGTACCTCGGCCTCGCCACAGGCGGCCCAGTGCTGCTCCCAGTCGCGCTGGAGATCGGCAGAGCCGGGCCGCGGCTCACACACCTGTGGTCACAGGATCGTGTAAGAATATTACAGAATGATGAGCAGACTCACAAATTGTCCGAACGACACTAGCTACCAGCTTTACCAGAAGGGGTCTACTGCTGCAAGAGTTGCCAAAATATGAAGCATTGCTAATCGAAATGCATGCAACATAAATTCGCGACACATCCGGTGACCGATAGTCCAGAATAGAGAAACCTATTTGCGCCACAACTCATCAACACGGCAGCAAACCCTTTTTCTTTCGCCCCCATCCCCGATCGTTTCCCCCATCACGCCTCGTTTTCCCAACCATCCCAGTGCCATACCTGCCACTCTAGACTAGGCTCGCCCCGACCACCGCCGTAGTCGCACCGCAGCCACTCCAGGCCGCCCGGCGATGGGACGCTCTCCTCCGTCTGATCCGTCACCTCCGAGGAGCCCGACACCGCCGAGCGGGGTGACGTCACACACGCGTCCATCTCCAGTGATGTCACAGATACATGGTGTGATGTCACAGCAGCAGGTGCTGGAGGCGGGGCCTCACTGGCAGTGGCCACCCATTCCTCCTAGTAGGAAGTGGAATAGAAAGGTGATACCCTATGGATTTGCAGCATTATATAAATCATTGGCTCAATTTATGTGGGAATGTAAGGTTTCAGGCCCATCACAAATAAATTGAATAACTACAAAATAGGTACATACTACATAACTTTATGCTGGGGATTAGTGTTTAATCAGTTAGGTCAACATATAAAAAAAGAGTAAAATTTAAAGTTTCAATAGAATATCTCTAATAGCCATTAGAGCTCCTGATAATATCAATAGTGTAAACATACATCATAGACAGATTAAGCACAATTAAAGGTCATAAAATGTTACTTGTCTCTCACACAACCAAATGAGTTCCAGTCAGCCACCCACCTCATCAATATCAATTGCTTGGCGGTTGGTGAATGAAAGGGGCAGGCCCATGGCCCTCATTGCCTCAATATCCTGGACAAATTCTTCACTATACTCCTGTAGGGGTGCCTGGTAAAGCTCCATCGGCCTGCCTTTGATGCCTGTAGCACTTCCAGTATGATCATCAGCATCAGCAGCATCATCCTTCCCAGGTGAGCAGTCATTTGGATCACAGGGCACCATGCTGTCTGCCTCCTCACCCATCCTCAGGTATCGCCAGTCACTGCTCAGAAAAGAAGAGGAAATAGTGAGTAATTTAATGTGATTTATTTCCACGTCTATAACTAAAAGCCAATATATTACAATGTAAAATAACAAGGATTTTATCACATCAGTAGGCGGAACTATGGTCAAGCGTACCCATTTTCGGGAACGCATTTTCGTTCCCATGTTTGGGAACGATAAACCCAAATATGGGAACGCCATGTAGGCATTATTTAAAACAAGAAAAAGAACCGTTAAATGACGTCCAAAAAATATAAAACGATCGTGAACCACCTGATATTTGTCTCAATATTGTTGGGAAAGAGTTTGATATTGTAAGGCCCATCGTAGTTTCAAATCGTTCCCCTATTTCTAACGCAGTCCATCATCCGGGCCGCGAGCCCAAATTTGGGAACGCTCTCGTACACTGGCGCTGCAAGCGTTCCTTATTATGGGAACGGCGTACCCAAAATTGGGAACGATTTCACCGACGCCTTTCAGGGGCTCTTTTCATTAACAAGCATCACGTCCAACGCCGCAAATTATTGTTAACGCAACACTCATCAGATGACCTTTCCGGCAAGACCGTCGCATGTTTCGCCCGGTCTTCTGCGCTTTTATTCCCGTCGATCTCGCAGCGGGCACGCCCCCCTCTGCAGGATTACGTAATTCACAACGCTCAGCGATGTTCAACAAGGTCTTCCATACCTATATCCACCGTCCGCGCCGAGGGTGGAGACATGTCAAGCACTTGTCTGTTTATCACCGATAGTTGACGAGCACAAGGAAGTATCCAAAAATGGGAACGCTGAATATGTTATACCCTCAAAACACCTAGTCCCAATGAAAATCTAGTTTTTTCCTTTATTGATGAGTGTAAGTGGCAAAAGGCCTGGTAGGATGGGCACGAGGAATGATCGAAATCAGCATAAAAATTATAAATAAGCCACACAGAGCGACCTATATAAGAGAAATTCCCCCAAAACGATCACGCTTAGAAACACGGAAGACAAAAACCACGCTCATGACGCTCCTTATAAAACAACTCTAAACAGCTAGCATCCAAATAAAATATGTCTATCTGGGATGATATAATACAGCTGAATAATTCTAAACCACTGAAACTGAGTTTACAACAGTAGTTCGGTAAAATCACTGACGTTCCATGCGGTCGTGCGTCCCGACACCAAATGTCACCAATATTACCCCCGGACTGTCCGCGTGTTCGCTTGCATATGTCAGCATCTAGTTTCGCTAGTATGAAACTTCATAACCAGGCGAAAATTATTATACTTGACCTCAAAATGTAAAAAACGCTTCATTTTCCTTAAAATTGCAAGTTAAATGTAGTATAACCCATGTTTTTCACTATTCCGTCATTTCAAAAAATCATTAAAAATATCATTCGACGGTCAATTTCCTTGTGCAACGGTCAGATTAAAGATAATTTTATAGAGACTTAGTAGATACTTAAATTAGCGTGCACTTTTTTGAGACGTGATGCACTAATGAGTTTTAGTGGGCGAACGGCCGAAAAATTACCTTCCGTTCCCATAAATGGGAACGCCCGACGCCCGTTCCCATATTTGGGAACTTCGTTCCTAAAAATGGGAACGTTCCTATATTTGGGTACTCATGACCATAGTTCCGCCTACTGACATGTGCATGATACAAATGCAAAAATGATAAATAGGCCTAACTTGACAGAAGTTTTTGCATTTATTTGATCATATTTAGACATAACCATGATCTTTTCTATTGTAGGCCTGTTAAAGGCTAAATAAGTGATTGCATAGTTGCCCCATGGGTGAAACCTGTCAAAAAGTTCTGAGCTTCTATTCTAGACCTTTCTGACCTATGTCCTACCTTAAAAACTGGCGAGATAGAAAACAGATATTCTTTGTCTCAGACTTCTTCTCTCCCACATAAAATATTCCCGCCAGTTCTTCCCAGTGTCCTGGCATGTCTGACAATTAGACATTCAAATGAGCTGAGAAAAAATAACAGATGAGGGTCAAGAAGAGCACAAAGGACGGTTAGGTGCTCAAACAAACACCGAATACATTTACAAGTAGGCACCAGCAAGGCTATATAAACCGGCACCAGTGCAATGCATGCGTGACACGCCTCGTAGGCAATTATGTGCAATTGCAGAAATTGAAGCTTATGAATCTTTATCAATATGGATTCTGACTTCTGAGCCTCTTTTTGCACATCATATCATTGTAATGAGAACAGACAAGCCTTATCCTCATCAACACACACACACATACACGTGATATAAAGAGGGCCTTGCACACGTGTTTGTTTCGGGACAAACATTCAGCATAAAACGTTCGCTTCAATTGCATAAAATATGGTAGCAATGTATGAAGACATTAACTGCGCAGTAGTTTCGATAAGGGAAGGCTAACGTTTCAGAAATTATATAAATGACATCATGAGTTACACCACAAAGAAAGAAATATTCGGAACAATATGAAAGACTTGATAACTTTTAGTGCTTTTAGCACAATCTTCTCATAATTTTTATTAATTTAATGGCTTTTGTTGCCTTTTTTGACATACTTTTGTGAGAATTTCGATCTTATCTATCAAAAGGGATACCTTTTCGATGACGTCATTTGTCAAGAAGAAACGCAATTTATAATGGTGACTGAAGTAACTTCCAAGGAAGTCTACGGGGATTTCCCCCCCCCATATTGTTCGAAGCCGTGTCGTCAGTGTGGCTTTCACTTTGGACGCTTTGGAGCTTTCGAGCCAGGGCCCTGTTTCACCGGTGATAGCAGCAAGCTGCTATCACGTTTCGCGAGCTGACGTCATGTCGTGACGCCATACTGTTGACGTAATGGGTAGTTCCGGCGCACGATTGCCGCGACCTTGGCGGCGGCATTAAGTGACGTATGAGCCTAAAAGTAAAAGTTTACGCAGTCACGATAGTATATATATATTTTTGATATATATTTTTTCAATATAATGTATTTAAAAGAAGTTGGGTTTAGGAAAAATTTGGACATTAACTTCGAACATTTAGCTGATGACGTAAAACAATATTGCGGCAATCGTGCGCCAGAATTGCCCCTTACGTCAGCAGTATGACGTCATCACATTACGTCAGCTCGCGCAATTTGATAGCAGCGTGCTGCTATCACCGGTGAAACAGGGCCCTGGGCCCTGTTTCACCGGGTGAGTATTGAAGCATCCAAGAGCGCAGCATCCAAGGGACGCAACATCCAAAACCTTAGCATCCAGCGATCAAAACGTCCAAATAACATCCAAAACCGACCCCTTAGGGATGATTCAGAGCATCCAAGAGCGAAACATCCAAAACTGCAACATCCAGGACCACAGCATCCAAAATCGTATCATCCAAATTGGCAGCAACCAAGGACGAGGAATTGCTGCATCCAAGAGTGAAACACCCAAGGGTGCAGCATCCAAAACCGTATCATCCAAAAAACATTTTTGGCACCGCAGCATCCAAGACCGTATCATCCAAAATAGTGACATCTGTTGTACAAGCTGTAAACTATTAGTTCAATGGCTGTCCGATAGGTGGTGGCACGTACGGTTCATAAGTGACGGAATTGTATGACATCACTGAGTCTCTATACAGTGGCATCCCTATAATGACCTTACATCCTCAAGACGGAGGTGCGTAGCTGCTGGTAGCGACATCGCTGCGATACCACTACAAACCTGACAGATGACATGAAGACGCATTGCAGCGTATCCAAGCGCGGCACGTATGTAGGTAGGCTGAGCCGCTGAAGTGTCGATAATGGAGACCGATACCGAAAGTGGGTTTATTAATTGCCCTTTGTTTTCCCAGGTGAAAAAATCTTACAAGATCTTACAAGAATCTTCTCGATCTTGCAAGATCTTATATGATTCTGAGGACAGTCTTGCAAGACCTAGGGAATCTTGTACAAGACTGCCCCAATCTTGCAAGAGTCTTGTAAGAATGCGGTGGTTTCCTTGCAAGAATCTTTCTTGCAAGATTCTGGCAAGTCTGTTGGTTACTTGTAAGATTTTTTTTTAACAGCTCGCTGATCGGTCATGACCATTGATAAGCCTCATACATAAGCATGAGGAGTACCTTGGGAGAAATGCCTCGCCCCGGTGCGTTGATAAGTTGGACTGGACATTTCTTCTCAATCTGCAACCTACCGGGACTTATTCACCTCTGTCCTCAGGACGTCACATCTCATTATTAGAACTGGCGGGACATCAACATTCGAATGTTGTTGTCAACATTGTCCCGATATATAGGGAATTACGAATTGTGAATTGATCCCTATAAAAGAATCGATTTACTTCATAACTCCCAAATCCCTTCATAACATTCTCAGCTTACTTTGACGCATTACTGTACTGTATTATTCGGGGACAAGCGTGCATTTGTGCGCAGTGGTGATCTTTTAGACTGTACCGACTGGAATTTAGCGACCACTGACCGTTTTAGAGACCGTACGGTCGGCGGCGGGCGTCCCCTCCCAGTCCCGATCCTCGCCTGAGGCGAAGGCCGGAGACGCCGCAGAGGGGAGCGCGCGTCGCGCGCACCCCCCTCCGCCGCATTCCATCCGTCCCATTCACTGCCCGCTCGCGATGTGCGGACGGCTGACGGGGGTGTCGAGTGTGTGCCGTGCGGTGTTGGTGTCGTCTGCCGTCTCCTCTTCCGACCTGAAGGTAAGGTTCTGCCATGCTGTATTGCTGTGTAACAATATTCTCAATATTTGCAGCATTACAGAAAAAAGTCTCGAAACGTTCACTCAAAAATAGCTGATCGCCTGTCATTCTTTTGCATGCGACAAAGGGAATAGTGCTGACGGTAACGTCATACGGTGAAACTGGCCCCAGGGATGGTAGATACGTAAGGATTATTTATTCTTATTTATTTAAATTACTTATTTAATTACTTATTTAATTGAAAATGAGCCCCATCAATTCTAGTTTTTGACTGATAGGTACTGGCTCACCTTTTCACATCTGGCTTTGGATATTACCTGATTATATAAATGACATTTCATTTCAGCATTCGAGAATCTCGGCTCACCAATAATATGCGATGCAAGGCTCGACGGACGACATCCTCGCTCAAGATGTGTACGAGTATAGCTGGATGCAGACGGAAAGGCGGCCTCGACAATGGTGACATGACGTGACATCAACGGTGTGATGGTGTGATGTGACTGTGACGTGTGGATGACTCGAAAAGTAAAGGGCTGTTGATATGTGTTCTCAGCTATACATTTTTTATGAATACATATTGATTTTGACGTTTACACTGGCATATTATCCATTTCACTTTGCGGATTTCGTACACATGGGTCTTGACATATATACAATCGAAACAATATCTTAGGGCAACGATGTGTCTGGAAGTCTTGCACAAGGCTTGCAAGTCTTCGATAAGACTTCCAAGTCTTGCTGAAGATTTGTCAGAGTCTTAGCAAGCCTTGTAGAAGGTTTGCCAGAGTCTGGTACAAAACTTGTTGAAGTCTTGTACAATATACTCTTGCAACAGTCTGGTAAGACTCTAGCAAAAGCTTTGTACAAGACATGCAAGAGTCTTGTACAAGACTCTTGCAAGATTCTTATACAGTACACGTAAGAGTCTTACAAGACTCTTGCAAGAGCCTTGTGCAAGACATGCAAGAATCTTGTACCAGACCAGCAAGATTCTTTATAAGAATCTTGTATAAGATGTGCAAGATTCTTCTAAAAGATTTGCAAGAATCTTGCACCAGACTTGCAAGATTCTTGCACAAGATTTATAAGAATCTTGTATAAGATGTGCAAGATTCTTGTAAAAGATTTACAAGAATCTTGCACCAGACTTGCAAGATTCTTGCACAAGATTTATAAGAATCTTGTATAAGATGTGCAAGATTCTTGTAAAAGATTTACAAGAATCTTGTACCAGACTTGCAAGATTCTTGCACAAGATTTATAAGAATCTTGTATAAGATGTGCAAGATTCTTGTAAAAGATTTACAAGAATCTTGTACAAGACATGCAAGATTCATACACAATGTCTTACAAGAAAGTGGGCCAATTTCTTGCAAGATTGTCTTGCATAATAATGCCTGACAATCTTGTAAGATTTTTTCACCTGGGTTCACACCAGAAGTGCATAATAAGTCGTGAAGTGTCCACTATCCCCGTAACCAAGCCTCCTCAAGGATCTTCATCTCACCGTCAGATCGCGCTTATCATCGTCAGCTCCTCCCGTTCCTTCACAGTTAACCTTTTTCCTGTCCTATGTGATATATTCCATGTTCCAGAGGGCAAAAACTATAAAATAGCCGTTTATACCAGGAGTGCGGAGCCGGAGCCGGAGCAGCCAGAGCCGGCATATTTTGCCCAGAGCCGGAGCCGGAGCCGTAAAACAATACAGCCCGGAGCCGGAACCGGAGCCGGAGCCGTCAAAAAAGGGGGTGACTCCGGCTCTTTTTTTAAGAAGAAAAAATTATTGACCTAGTTCGGCTTGACAGTACAAGGCCATGTGGTATTTAGGTACTATATTCAAATTAGCCTTGTTATGCAAATACAGAGGCAACGTGTACCAATCCAATTTCAATCGCCCTTTCTCTTCCACCCGTAGGTATTTAATTAATCGCATAGGGGATGTACCTACTGAGAAGGAGCCGGAGCCGCCGGAGCCGGACCATTTTACTCGGAGCCGGAGCCGGAGCCGGACCGTCTGAAATTTCCACGGCTCCGCATCCCTGGTTTATACGAAAAAAGTTTTAGGTAACAGATTTTGACTGAAGGGAGCCACGACATTACTTTTACCAGCAACGTGTTCCCCTCGTCGAGTCGCGTCGAATGAAATTCGGACTTCTAAGGTCATTTGGAAAATTTGACCTCGGGTCAGGGCATGGCCTGACCGGAAAGGGTCATGCTGCATATCAGTTGATCCGTATCGCCGAGTTGAACACATCTGACATGTTTTTACCGCTCTAGCACGTCTGTCGTCTCTTATATGTATCAATTAAAAAGAAATAGTTTAAAAAACTGCTGGTGACCCTTCATGATCTGAGATAACCTCAGGGTCACACAAAGGGGTAACGGGTGCAATATTCGGGTGTGTCATGTTTTCCAATAAACCGATGTTTGAGAGTGTTTATAGATAGCATGGGCGTCGAAAGCAGGGGAAACGGGGGACGCCCCCCCCCCCCCGGCAGTCGATGAATCCGGGGGGGACGTCCCCTCAAAAAATCGGCCATAAAGGATTTCAAAAGTGACTATTTGCAACGGTCATTCAATATGGAGTCATGTAAACAGAAATAAACCATTTTTAAAAGAATACCTACTGATGCTGGTCAGTTCGACGGTACAACTGAGAACTCAGACACTTCAGCGGCTCAGGTACAGCCCACCGCTAAAGTAATGTAGGGTTTTACCAATCTCAACGGTTGGCTTTGACTGGCGATTGTTTAATGCGGAGTGATCGAAAAGAAGATGTCAATAGCTAAAGTTGCAGCTGCAAGGGTGACGATACATAATCATATACCTAAGCTATATTCAAAGTTTCATTGTAGTCTGGCTAATCGTTCCTAAGCTTCATAAGCAGAACATACTCATGACTGAAACCCCACATTACTTCTGCTGTGGACTGTACATACACCCACCAAAGGCTGAAGTTCGGTCCTCTGGGTGGGGTGACAGCTGCATAAGCCACACATTCGAATATTCACAATACTCAAGCACTTCTAAACGGCCATCCTCCCGTGCTAGGCAAAACGACAGCCGAAGGGGCTCACCAGTTCACCATGACCTTAGAGTACCTGATGCTGGTGTGAGAGGTCAGAGGACCTCGCCACGGTCTGGGATTTTTTTTTTTTATTGGGTTAGGACTTTTCGGTCTGACGAGACCATTTCAGAGCCAGAAGGAGATGGGAATTAGGGGGAGGGCGAGGGGGGACATTTGGTCTGGGCGAGCACCCTGATGAGTCGACGAGGCTGAGCCCGTCCAGAGGGGCAGGCCGACCAGCACCCCAAGCACACACCAGTCACCGCACCCGGTTACGGTCGTGCTCTTATCGGGGGTTCCCGCATGGGATAAAGTTGCCCGTCCAGCCCGGAACAAGGAGTTGAGGCGTGGAGGAGAGGGATTTGACTGTCCTGAGGATAGAAATGACGGAACGGTGTGTGGTATGAGAGGGTCCAGGAGGTTTGAATACTCAGTGTGGGCCTATATTGGTCTGACCTCTTTACTGATACAACCACCGTCCACCAGTCACAACGGTCAACAGAACCTACAGCTCTTATCCCACCTGCCCACGATCGGCTAAAACGGCTTCATAAATTTCGACTAACCAGTTAAGAGCAATGAGCATGACTTCAAGCCAGAGAATGTCGACTCTGACTTCGGAGTCGAAGTACAAACGACTTCGGTGACTCCAGCTCCGACTCTGGCCAGAGCTGTCAAGTCAAGCTGACGAGCTGTCAAGCTCCGGCTCCGATCCCGCAGTCCTGCACACACAGAAAAATATTAACACCGTTAGCGGTGTAATTGCACAGTACATATCTGAGCACTTGAGGAAAGTTAATTTAGTCCCTTCCCCGCTTAAATTACTCGCGCTTCCAAATGAACACCAGGAAGAAGGTAATAGAACACTGTTAGGAGGGTTGGGTGTTTTGCTACATGTAGTAAAACACCCAACCCTCCTAACAGTGTTCTATTACCTTCTTCCTGGTGTTCATTTGGAAGCGCGAGTAATTTAAGCGGGGAAGGGACTAAATTAACTTTCCTCAAGTGCTCATATATGTACTGTGCAATTACACCGCTAACGGTGTCAATATTTTTCTGTGTGCACTTGCACTACACAAAATTACAAACTTCTAGGAAATAAGTTATACGGTTAAAGGACCACATTTTTTTAGAGGGCTATTTGACTTTGTGACCAGACCTTAGTTAAGTGTTAAGGAGCGGACCTTAGTTAAGGAGCGGGTTGGATGCCATGCCACATTTCGAGTCGGGAGACGTCACTGCAGACTTCGAGACTCCAAAATGACTTTATTAAGCGGATTGATAAACTATGGATATCTATGGAGAAAATCCGGGAACAGCTCAAGCCAGTAGCGGCGGAACACCTTCAATTAAGGGGGGGGGGTGGGTGGGCACTGCCGACTTTAGGTCCCATTCTTTCCATGCGTCGCCTATAGGGCTCATGTTAAAATGCCAAAATCAAGAGGGGACACGGTGCCCCGGTGCCCTCCCCGTTCCGCCGCCTATGGCTCAAGCGGCCACAATAAGCGGCTGGATTTATTATTCGAGGATTTATTCAGCAGATTCCACTGTACAGCATTAAAAAATAAGTCCACTGCAGGCCTGCGTTGCTAATGGGTAGGTACATCGAATAGTGACTATTTGCTTAGTTTTGATATGGCCCGAGTTTTGATATGGCCGTGAGGAAAACATTGGGTTCTAATACCGCCCGGTCGGTATTAGAACTGCCCTACCGGCCGATCTGACCGGCCCGAATTTATACAGGCCGGCCTTACGGTCATTATTGATACGGGCCGGGCAGCATTAATACGGGCCGAGTTTTCAAACGGACCGTAACGTTAAACATACTAAGTGTTAAGTGTTCTACAAAAAGCAAGACTGTAGAGCTTTTGCGTGTATAGATCTTTTGCGCTGATGTTGATATTTTATTATACAGAATAATTATATTTTTAAAAACACTTTGGATTATGGGGCTGCGGATTCCGGCGAGGGGGGAGGCAGGGCATGTGTAACCGAAGGTTTGTTGTCAATAGTTAAAACACTATTCTTTAGAATTGTGTTTTTCTATTGAAAAACAAATCTGAGTTCCCTGACAATTTGGCAAAAGCTGCCTGAGATCAGTACAACTTGATGCTCTTGAAAACGGCTGGTCCAAATATTCTGATTTTTTCAGGATTTCTAGTGGGCCAGGTAATCTACGTTCTGGTATGGGTCTCCCCTCCGCGGACCATCTGGTGCACGTGCCACGTGACTTTAAAAATTCCCGTGTTAAGCCAATGGGGAAAATGAAAAAATGCGTTCCACGGCAGATTGCTCGAAAACGATCCAAACGACCCCCCATTTTCTTACATGCAGATCAACCACCATTCGGTGCACTACCCATGGGTATGTCGCAAAGTGGCCGGAAAAGTCCAGAACCACGTGCCACGTGCCGTTGAAAATGACCCTGCACACCGGAAATTGGGACTTTTGGTCATTTCGGCGCACCCATGATGCATAGTGCATACTATGGCGTGGGTGACCAAACAGATTCCAGGACAAAAAGTCAAAAGACAAAATGTCAAAAGACAAAAAGTCAAATGCAAAAAGTCAAAATGGATAAAAGTCAAATGGAAAAAAGTCAAATGGATAAAAGTCAAAACGGATAAAAGTCAAAAGACAAAAAGTCAAATGGCAAAAAGTCAAAACGTCCAAAAGTCAAAAATGCAAAAAGTCAAATGGCAAAAAGTCAAAATGGCGAAAAGTCAAAAACGCAAAAAGTCAAAAGCAAGAAGTCAAATGGCGAAAAGTCAAAATGGCAAAAAGTCAAAAACGCAAAAAGTCAAAAGCAAAAAGTCAAATGGCAAAAAGTCAAAATGGCGAAAAGTCAAAAACGAAAAAAGTCAAAAGCAAAAAAGTCAAATGGCAAAAAGTCAAAATGGCGAAAAGTCAAAAACGCAAAAAGTCAAAAGCAAAAAGTCAAATGGCAAAAAGTAAAAAAAAACGCGAAAAGTCAAAAGACAAACGTCAAAACCGCAAAAGGTCAAATTAATAAAAGTCAAATGGAAACAAGTCAAAAATCAAATATGTAGAAAGTCAAAAGAAAAAAGTCAAATATTAATAATTTGTATTGTCTTATTGTAAAACGAAACTAAAAAAAAAAACCTTAGTCAAAGCCACTTGAAGTGAAAACGGTTAAATTCAAATGGAAATAAGATAAACAAGACATAGTCAAAAGTCAAGAGTCGTTCATTGTATCATTGTAAAACATATGTATCAACCCTCGCATGACCAGCGGATCGATGCGACCCGTGACGTTTTCTCGCGATAGCTTCCGAACGACGCGGCGGATCGTGATGAGAATTTGCAAAGCTGATGGGGCAACCCTTGCGCATATTTTAGTACTAGATGCCGGCATCACTACCGGGTTGCCTTGGACCAGAATCGGAGGCGAAAATGTTTGGAATGAGTGAGATTCGAACCCACGACCTTTCTATTTGTAAAGAGTTTTTTGGTCATATCACGTGCTACGTTTATGCTAGAGCGCTCATTCTTTCAGCATCTTGTAGCGCTTCTCAAGTTCTATCAGTATGCCAAGTTTCATGGTGCTAGCTCAATAGATGACGGTTTTAGAGCGTTTTCCGTCAAAAACGTTGTTTGCCTCTGGCACGTGCAGCTCGCACCCCTCCGGGACCGACCCCCCCTGGGATGAAGGTTTACTATGGGGAGCATGTGGCCTGTGAGTATGGCGGCTGTATCATCATCCGTTTGGCCTGTAGCCCTGACAACAAATTTTTGCAGAGCCCCACGTGGCGGCACGTGACACGTGACACGTGGCACGGATCGCCACGTGACCGACGCCATCGTCTTTCCGGCGGATCGTTGCGTCTAATGGTACCAACCCCGTCCCGATCGGACCAGCCGTTTCGGCGCTAGGACCCAAAATGCTCGACAGACAGACACACACACAAACACACACACAGACTCACAGGCCCGAGCCAACTTTTCCGCAGCGACCTCCCAATGGGAATCTTCGTTCGCTCGGGCGCGCTACGCGCGCCCTCGCTCACTACGATTCTGGATAATAATTTTGACCAGGTCAGGTCACAAGTTATGATGTCATAAGAGATACAGCCTCCGGCTGACTTTTCAATGGAATGATATTTTACCACAAATAGATGAGGCGTTATTGATACAAATTCAAACCTTTTATGCTGTTTTGGTCTGTGGTCAGGACGTTATACGATACCTATCCTTGTGCAATGTGCATCCCAACCATTGACCCCGAAAGGTCATCTGAGGTGAGCGGGCTCGATTAACCTCACCTTTACCCAAAATCACGTTTTTGTAACTATGCTGACCAGCTGCGTGAGGTAGGACCGGCGAGGATGTGGACAGTGCTGCGGCCGGTGATCGGGGCGGGGAAGAGTGCCACTGCTGCTGCGCCAGCGTGCGCGCCGGAAGCGCTCAACGCGTATTATGTGAGCGTGGGCCCCACCACCGCAGCCAGCGTCCCTGCCCCGCTGCTGCGGACCCCGGTACCTGTCAGAATCCCTCGCGTACTCACATGTTCCTTACAACTTCAGTGGGTAGGGTACGTTGCGCTGTATAATATTTTTCAAAAAATGAAAAGATCGATGCTTCGACTTTTATCCTTTTGACTTTTTATTTCATACTTTGACTTCGACTTTTCTATTTTATACTTTTTTCATTTTTTGACTTTTAGTCTTTTGACTTTTACCCGTTTTGACTTTTTGCTTTTGACTTTTTGTCTTTTGACTTTATTCCGTTTTGACTTTTTTGTCTTTTGACTTTTACTCGTTTTGACTTTTTGTCTTTTGACTTTTTTCCGTTTTGACTTTTATCCTTTTGACTTTTTGCATTTTTGACTTTTTGTCTTTTGACTTTTACACGTTTTGACTTTTTGCTTTTGACTTTTTGTCTTTTGACTTTTTTCCGTTTTGACTTTTATCCTTTTGACTTTTTTCATTTTTGACTTTTTGCATTTTTGACTTTTTGTCATTTGACTTTTTGCGTTTTTGACTTTTGCACATTTTGACTTTTTGCTTTTGACTTTTTGTCTTTTGACTTTTATCCGTTTTGACTTTTATCTTTTTGACTTTTATCCCGTTTGACTTTTTGCATTTGACTTTTTGTCTTTTGACTATTTGTCTTTTGACTTTATTCCTTTTGACTTTTTGTCCGGTTACCGACCAAACAATGGGTGTCATCCGGTCGGCAACTGTTTAAGGTGTCGTCCAGTGGGCCAAAGTGGTAGTTTCAAACTTTTGGGATCCACCACTCTGGGGATTCTTTTTGACAATATACTTACGTTTCTTGGCGCAATGTTCATTCCACCCAGCCGGTCGTCAATGCGTTAGATGACCCAAATGACGATTGACCTGAAGGAAGTTGGGGACGAGGAACACGCACGTGCCATCCGTTTTTTGCTCGGGCGCTTTCATCTAGGAGATTTTTGCAGATACGTCAATGCGTTAGATGACCCAAATGACGATTGACCTGAAGGAAGTTGGGGGCGAGGAACACGCACGTGCCATCCGTTTTTTAATCGGGCGCTTTCATCTAGGAGATTTTTGCAGATATCTTTTTGATTTGTGAAAATGACCAGCCTAGCGGTATGCCAGCCGCTGATAAATTATTATCTTGCTGCGGCCGGGCGCTTATTTGCGGTGTTTGCGTTTGGCGGCTGGCGGGCGACTTTTAGTCGTTTTCGGTTAGCAGTTAGCGTCGGTGCGGTGCGGGCGGTTTTATTTTTTTTTCGGCGTTTCGGCGTTTTTTTTCTGTGTGGTTTGCGGCGGTCGGGTGATTTTTTGCCGTTTGCGTTGGTTTTTCGGGCGTGCGTTTTACACGTTTTGCGGTGTTTACGTTTTGCGGCGGGCGGGCGTTTTGTGTTTTTTGCGGTGTTTGTCTTTGGCGGCGGGCGGGCGGGCGGGCGGGCGATGCGGGCGGTTTTCTTCTTTTTTTTGCGTCGTTTGCGGTGTTAAATTTGTTTGCGGTTGGCGGGCGGTTTTATTGTTTGCGGCGTTTTTGCGTTTTTTATTTGCGGTTTGCGGCGGGCGGGCGTTTGTTTATTTTTTGCGACGTTTGCGTTGGCGTTTCGGGCGTGCGTTTTGCGAGTTTTGCGGTGTTTGCGTTTTCCGGCGGGCGGGCGTTTTTCACAGTTCAAAGTCCAAACCTTCGGGCCACAGCGCTCCTCGAAAAGCGCTGCCCTCGAGTAATTGCAGACGTTGAAAATCCCAAGGTGTGCAAACTGCAAACACTAATTTTTGCACATCCACATTTCATTGCGGGCTCATGCGGGCTAATAAGGGCTCTCACAGGCGCTTGCTTGTCTCAGCCCGATGCTCGAGGGCCCCAGCCCGAGCCTGATGGCCCCGCACCGGAACTTTAAGTCCTAAACAGGTACAGTCCACAGCAGAAGTAATGTGTGGTTTCAGTCATGGGTATGTTCTGCTTCTGAAGCCTAGGAACGATTAGCCAGACTGCAACGAGACTTTAAATGTAGCTTACATGTATCTTCACCCTTGCAGCTACAACTTTGTCTATTGACGTCTTCTTTTCAATCAGTCCGCATTTAAAAATCGTCGGTCAAAGCCATCCGTTGAGATTGGTAAAACCACACATTAGGTACTTTAGCGGTGGGCTGTACGTGCGGGTGTTAACTTGCAGGTTATCTCAGGGCCCCATGGGCCAGTATCGAAAGGCTCTCGCCGACTCTTAAGGGCCCCGCCCCCAGCCCCCTTAGGTCTCTTGGGGCCGAAGTCTGAGGGCCCCGCACCGGTACCTAAAAGCCCAGTTATCCCAGCTGGCCCCGCCAGTTTCTAAGGGCCCTCACCGGCTCTGGAGTGGTGAGGATGACCCGGATACCATTTACTGAAATGGATAGGTCATCTGAGGTCAAATATGGTAAAAAGTAGTTTTTCCACGATATAATGGTGCTTAAAACTAGTAAATAGTGTGGTACCAAACTGTCATGACATGTCGATCGCTAGGTGCAAAAAGACCTGCTTGGGTCAAGACAAGACCTGACCTTGACGTGGGTCGAATAGTGAAAGTGACCTACCGACTACCGAGGTCTATCAAATACATATTTCGAACCATCTCGACGGAAAAAGGATGGTACAAATTTTATGTCTAACGAGTTCAAAACGATTAAGCTAAAACGGTCGGAGCTTGGGCGGGGAAGCTACCCCGCCTGCCCCCCCCCCATCCCCGTGGCGACGATAATGATTGAAGCCCAGAGGCTTTGCCTGTAACCGTACTAAGTTGAATTATCGGGCTGCAAATGTAGGTACAGGTAATCGGTCGGCTGCCATTAACCCGCGCTGGGGGTGGGGAGGGGGGACTACAGAGAACTCCCCTCGCTTTTCTGCAACATCTTCTAAACGACTGGGCGTATCCATGCACACGAAACTTGCAGTACCTACTACCTTGAACCTTCGGCTCCATCACTTTGACACCTCGTGTTCCAATGAAAATTTATTCGCCTCTCATAGGTCAACCGGAAATAAATGACACTTGGACTGAAAAGCCGTGAGTGCATGGAGCTTCCAAACGAAATAAATGATGATGATGATGATGAGCGTCAGAGTGACGTCATGTATGTATGTATGTATGTATTGTATTCATAAAAATCTCCACATCGTGGCTCTTCCGATTTCAGAGTCAGTACATTAGTTAAACACAGTGAACATGTTCATAAAACACGAAAAAATGA
This sequence comes from Amphibalanus amphitrite, assembly GCF_019059575.1. NCBI lineage: Eukaryota > Metazoa > Arthropoda > Thecostraca > Balanomorpha > Balanidae > Amphibalanus > Amphibalanus amphitrite. The sequence continues at coordinate 86,039 of NW_024882151.1, forward strand.
TGGTTTAAAAATCACTATAAATTGCTAAAATGCGATAAAACTGAGCACATCTACTCCCCATGTCTCGCGATTCACCTCCGTGGGTGACACAGTAAACGACTCCTCCTGAGCTCGGCTGGCAGGCGGTTCCAGGCGGTGGTAGCCCGGCACATAAATGCACGGCGAGCGAGTTCTGTGCGCACGCGTGACATTTGCAGCAGCATACTCTCCGATCCCCGCGTGGTCCTTTCTGATACATCTGAACGGGACACAATCATCGTGCGGAGATGCTCAGGCGACTCAGGTGACCCCAGAATCCGACAAAGTGCCGCCAAGTCACATTTAGTAATCAGCTCATCAATTTTGAGCCATCCCAGTTCTTTTAAAGCGGGAGTAATATGCTGAGACCTCTTTAGTCCGGTGATGATCCTGGCACCAAAATTTGTCATGTTCGGCCAATTTCGATGCAAAACATTCAGCTACGGTAATCGCTCCCAAGAGCTTAGTTTCTTACCGATATGCATTTTACTTTTTAAGTCCCATGCTTTTCATGGTTTTTACTTTTAGCTAAGTGTTTATTTTAGCTTTATATATGTGCCTACCTATTTACTGTATGACACTTGGACTGAAAAGCCGTGAGTGCATGGAGCTTCCAAACGAAATAAATGATGATGATGATGATGAACGTCAGAGTGACGTCATGTTCGGCCAATTTCGATGCAAAACATTCAGCTACGGTAATCGCTCCCAAGAGCTTAGTTTCTTAACTAAATCATTTTTCTTAGATGAGAGAACTCAGAATACATACGGATCTGTACCTACAGTGGGGGAAGCCGGGGGAAGCCCGGCATAATAAGCTCTTTTTTATTTTTATGACATACCTTGCGTGATGTATAAAATGTTGATACCCTGTTAGCTTGATAAGTTAACTAGCCGTGTTGTCCCAAACACGGTTGCCTGGCCGTGTTGTTTATGTTTTTTTTAGATTTCACCTCTGTCGATCGTCCCCCCCCCCAGTCAAAAATCCGTGGCGACGCCCCTGCCTGCAGCCTCAACGAATAACTTCTAGTAAAGTTATCCATCAAACCAAATACCATCGACCTCCTAACCTTTCGGTAATGCCACCAGGCGCCAACAGCTAACAGCTCTGTCCGCAATTCATTGCTTTGTTAAGTGCATCTGTACCGGCCGAGCAACGCGTTGCCACGCGGCGCGCAGCCGGCGCCGAGTGCAGCTGCACCTAGCGAGCGAAGAGCTAGCACGCGGCGCACCGATTTGGCGCGCTTTTGGTTCCCGCGCTTTCTTGCTATTTGGCGGGAGACAGAGTGGCGGCGGCGGCGGCGGGAGCACAGAGCAGCCACCGGCAGTCGGCTCTGGTTGTTAATAAATATAAGCGGGATCCACTGTATAATACCTAGTGGCGTCATATTACCTAGTGACGTCACATCGTGAAGATGTGCCGCTAAACACGACGCATTCGCCGCCTGTCAAGCGAGCCTAAAACTAATAGTTTATAACAAATATGCCAGGTGGCGCTTCTGAGTCTCTTGAGTGGATCCATCTTTTCTGTATTGTTTTGGATGATACGATTCTGGATGTTGCATGCTTGGATGTTTCGCTCTTGGATGAACCGTCCTTGGATGATACGATTCTCAGATATTCTCGTGCTGCCATTTTGGATGATACGGTTTTGGATTCTGCATCCTTGGATGTTTCGCTCTTGGATGCTCTGAATGCTCCCAAAAGGGCCGATTTTGGATGTTATTTGGAGGTTTTGATCACTGGATGCTGCGGTTTTGGTTGTTGCGTATTTTGGATGCTGCGCTCTTGGATGCTTTAATAGCCCCCCGTTTCACCGGTGATAGCAGCACGCCACTATCAAATTGCGCGAGCTGACGTAATGTGATGACGTCATACTGCTGACGTAAGGGATAATTCTGGCGCACGATTGCCGCAATATTATTTTACGTCATCAACTAAATGTTCGAAGTTTACGTCCAAATTTTCCTTAAAACCAACTTTTTTTTAAATACATCATATTAAAAATATATATATTGAAAATAAATATACTATCATGACTGCATAAACTCCTACTTTTAAAGGCTCATACGTCACTTAATGCCGCGGCCAAGGTCGCGGCAATCGTGCGCCGGAACTGCCCATCACGTCAACAGTATGGCGTCATGACATGACGTCAGCTCGCGAAACGTGATAGCAGCGTGCTGCTATCACCGGTGAAACAGGGCCCTGCCCTGGGCCCTGTTTCACCGGTGATAGCAGCAAGCTACTATCAAATTGCGCGAGCTGACGTAATGTGATGACGTCATACTGCTGACGTAAGGGGCAATTCTGGCGCACGATTGCCGCAATATTGTTTTACGTGGAGCCGATGCAAAGGCTATTCCCCCGAAGACTCATCTGCATCTGCATCAGCTAAATGTTCGAAGTTAATGTCAAAATTTTTCCTAAACCCAACTTCTTTTAAATACATCATATTGAAAAAATATATATCAAAAATATATATACTATCATGACTGCGTAAACTCTTACTTTTAGGCTCATACGTCACTTAATGCCGCCGCCAAGGTCGCGGCAATCGTGCGCCGGAACTACCCATTACGACAACAGTATGGCGTCACGACATGACGTCAGCTCGCGAAACGTGATAGCAGCTTGCTGCTATCACCGGTGAAACAGGGCCCCGAGTTCGGAGTTCAAGTTGTAGTTGTACCGCGTGTTGGGGCGTCAGAACAGTTGAACTTTTTCAAGGCCCTATATACCAGGTAGGGTCGTCCGGCGATTCTACCTGATCGTGACGTCAGCTCGTGACGTCATCTGGGGGCAAGTCTTGAAGTCCCGTTTAAGTCCTATGCAAATGGGCGATTTTTGAAGCGCTGTAGAACAAACTCTGCTAAAGCTAGCACAAAACTTAGTGCATCATCGGAAAGTCGAGACACTTTTCTTTGAATTATCTAAGAAGCGTTTTTCACTAAACCCATTAGTTTTTCCAAAAATGCGTAAAAAGCCCCCATGCCTCCGCAGCCTCCCTTCCGCCGGCCGCCACGCCGCCGCGGTAGTGTAGTGGTTAGGATGCTTGCGCCGTAATCCAAAGATCGTGCGTTCGAATCTAGGAGCGGGTAATACTTAAATCGAAATTTCAAGCAGAATATGTGTTTTTTCTTGATAAATCACTTATATTACAGCTAACCGTTCATAAAACTGTCGATAACAATTGACTGAAACCCAAAATATAGAATACATTCTAATAAAACAAATTCAAATATGGCGGCCGTTGCGCCAGGCTCCGCCCCCGACTCCGCCCCTTCGTGTGACGTCATCTATGCACTTGGACACACAGGGAGATAGGGGACGACGGGGACGACATGGGCCTGAACTTTTTATGTCTTGCTGATATTTCAAATACCAGCTGTTTGTGATAATTGTTGCATTTTATTGAAATGGGAGGTCGGAAGAAGGGAAAATATGACAAAGGTTAGTGATTCTCTCAAGTCTAAAATAACTAGACCATTTATTTAGATAGGTACCTAATAGTATGGCAATTTGAGAAAATTTTGTTGGGATAGGGTAGTATAAGCGAGAATAATGAACAGAAATTGACTTGGTGGTTAATGGGGACATGAGTGTTGCACTTGAGATTGCCTACAATTTAATGAAAATTGATGGCTTTGTAGTCATTGGTGTAGAACCTCTATTACATTAGGTCATTGTATTGCACAATCACCTTGTAACATCGGGGTACCCAGACTGTGAGGGTGCAAATCGTATGCCACAAAGTTCACTTTTTATTATTGTCACAAGTGTCTTTTCACAGTGAACTATAAAACAAATCTTTATCTAACCTGACTTAAAGGAAAAGGGCCACCTTCGTGAAATATGAAGATATCGTTGTTTTTCATTTTTACATTATTATTTTTCATTTTCTTTTTAAAACTGGTGCCAGAAGTGCACAATTCGCGAAAAAGTATTTAAAACTATTTAACATATTGGTACTATGTTGATACTCTCTACGGCACCTACTGTATGATGGCATAGCGATGACGTCACACTCAAGCCAATCAGCGTTCAGAAGACAGACTCGTCGGATTGTGTCAGATAAGCTGATTGGTTAAAGCTGAGCTGGTTGGAGCTGATTGGTAAAAAACCAAAGCCTCGCCGCGGGTGGCTGTATTGTCGGATAAGAACGCATTCCTGGGATAAGGATGCATTCCTGGCGTATTTTCTTTTAAAATTGCCGATAACTACGAATGGAGGCCGAAATCGGCCGTAAGGAGGTAGACAGGCAGGTTTTCGGACACGGGCTATAAGATGGCTATCTCAGTTTCAATCCCCATGTTAAAGGTGGCCCTTTTCCTTTAACCTTCTCTTCAGCCTGCAACCTACCAACCTGCCATCCTCAACCTGCAGCCTACAACCTACATAATTTACTGTGGCATATGTGTGGCTAATAGGAACTGGGGAACATATGGATGCCTCCCGACTGTTAAGCATAACTTGAACTTTGGTTGATGAGGTTTTGTCTGTGCCAGGGTAGGGGCAAAGTGTGGTAATTTTAATTTATAGTCTGCAGTGGGTCAGGTCTGCCCAGTGCAGTGCAAATTAAATGGTATGTGGATTTTGAGTGGAGTGGTGCAGGCCCAAATGTTACAATGCTCAAATGCTCTGCTGGCACAGTGTTGTTTAAGAATGTCAGGAAGTGAAAGCACAACAAGGTGTGCCAAATGGTAAGGAACTAGTTTAGTGCAGGCTGGTGCTGCTGATTTCCAGCCTTTTTTTGGTGGGAGCTGGTGTATATTTGTCACCCTGGTGCTTAATGTAGCGCAGCAGCTCTGTTGATATGCTTCCCCCAGTCAGGAGTAATACCAAGAGTGATGTCTTGCTGGTGGCTTACCAATCTAATTACTTTTTAAAATACAATTCAAGGTTGCAGAAGAGTAAAAGCTTATTGTATGGTCAGATTTTTTCTGGCATACATTTATTTTGTTTCTGTGTATTCATTATTATTATTTTAGGCTTCTGTGAATTACTGGCTTGGTTGGTAAGGACTTGTGTAGATTACCTTCAAGTTATGCCCCTGGTCTGGTTCATTCCCAATGTTGCCATACATTGCAGTCTGCTAACTTTCACCAGCAGCTGCTTTGAACTCAATCCTGGCTCTCTCCACCTCATTAATCAATCACAAAGCATCAGGTGGACAGGTCTAGGGGAGATTATGATAGAAAAATGGGTATCCATACAATACAGCTCTTCTTAACCCTCGCCCTGGCAGGGGGGGGGGTCGATGCGACCCCCCCTAAGGTTTTTCGAAGATAGCGTAAAAACGGCGGCGCGCAGCGCCGCCAAATTTGGCACAGCCTATGGCGCAACCTTTTTACATATGACCTGAAAATTTCAGGTCCGGGTGACCTTGGGTCAGGTCACCAGGTCAGAAAAACCGGTACAAGGTCATGGTCAAATTTCAATTTTCTGTTTGCACCTGTCCAACTCACAGTTTTCGACTGATTTCCTTCAAACTTTCAGGATGTGCTAAGTTCACCGAGTTGTATAACATATAGTCCGTTTTTTTTTAGGTCACTGACCTGAGGTCAGTTAGAGGTCATTACGTCGTAATGTTAAGCCTATGGGAAAATACTAAATTCGGAAAATACTGGAGATATCCGCTTCGTTTTATCACTTTTGTGCTTTGAAACCACGGTACTTAACAGCAGGTCACTTGGTGCTTCTTTGTTTGGTGTACTTATCCATGGGTCAGGTCAAATGAGGTCAACTGAGGTCAAATGACGTTTTTGCCAATAACTTGGCACATAATTACGCTAAAGCTTAAAAAATGGTATCATTGTGTTCCTGGTGATGAGCCGAATCAAATGACATGCGATATGATGCAATTTGGTTAACTTGAACTTAATTTATTAAGTTAAGTTTACTTAAAATTTAAGAAAAACTTTAAGTACACTTGAGCAAGCTAAAAAGTATATCATTCGACGCGCCTTGACGTGCTGAGTTCACTGGTGCTTTTCTTTTTGCTCTATCTTAATTAGATCAAAAGTTATAAGCGAAAAACTTTTGACCTGTTTTTAGCGAAATTTTTACATTTATACCCCCCAAAACCCCCCTAAATATTGACCTAGAGCAACCAAATTTGCACAGGGGCGAGAACTCCGGGGGGGCCCACCTACCTACCAAATTTGGTGTTTCTAGGTGCCATAGGAGCCAATCGCGAGGGGGGGGGGGTCGCATCGACCCCCCCCCCCTGCCAGGCCGTGTTATGAAAAATGCCCTGCCAGGGCGAGGGTTAAAAAGGATTCTGATAGAAAAATAGGTTTCCATGTTACTTCTATAAGAAACCTGTTCTAGCATTTTCTTACCTTAGTTCTGGGCATGCCCTTCAAGATGCTCTGATCCAGTGATGCCTGAATCATTTAAATCACCAGAGCTAGTGTAGAGCAATACATCACCTTGAAAGCATACACTGGTTTAACATGCACACTGTGTTGGGAAACCTTAACCTTCCTGTCTCTTTTAGTCAACATTCTGCATTAGAGGCATCAAGGGGTCCACATGGATTGTAAAAACCAAGCTGAGGTTTCAAAGCAGCCTGCCTCTATGGTAGTAAGGGCCACTCTAGTCTTAGCTGCTGGTTGATATTCACAAGGTCACTCCCATCATTCAATGGTGTCCATGTCTTCAATTTCAGATTTTCGTGGAAAGAGGAAGACCTATGAGCCCCCATCTAACGACAACTCTGAGGATGGATTCGATCCGGAACAAGGTGAGCACAAAGCTAAATTGAAGCCTGCTACAACAAAAATGATATCCTGCAATGGTGGTATGATGCCCTAGCTGCGGACCAGTTCTTTAGTTACTGCATAATTTGGTGTATTCTTGTCCTCTGTTTCTCTGTATAGATAGAACAGTTTTAATGGATGAGTTTCTTTGTCAGCAGATGTGTAATTATTTTCTGTCTCATGTGCAGACGGTGTGCCAGACGCCGCGAAGCACGACGCCGAAAAGGAAGTGTCGACCACCGAGGACGAGTTTGGAGCCAAGGACTACCGGTCGCAGATGATCCTCAAACCAGATCACGCGTCGAGACCACTATGGGTGGTAGGTCTCAATTAGGTCCCACGTGTTACACTATTTCCATGATTATTGCTGTCTTGGACTCTTGCTCGACAAAATTGGATTTTCATTTATGTTTCATTGGTAGTATTCAGTATTCATAGAACGATTACCTGATATGCACTTGTATAACTTCGAAACCTTGTCATATCGAATAGCTTACTTGTTCTGACATATTTGTTACAGCCTTTGCCTCAATCACACTCAAGCTTATGCCAACCAGACTCTTGCACTGTGCCCTCACGCTGTTTGATTTCTTTCCTCTTCCCCAGGCACCGGACGGCCACATCTTTCTGGAGTCGTTCTCGCCCGTTTACCGGCACGCACACGATTTCCTCATAGCTATCTCGGAGCCGGTCTGCCGGCCGGAGCACATACATGAGGTGAGTGCTGAAGGGAGCCGAGGGGAGCGAACCAACCAACAACCCAACTGAGGAAGTCCTAGTGAAGTCAGCCCGACATTGGGTGAATGAATTATGTACTGAGATCAACTCAGTATCATTGAAGAGCCAGTTCTGGCGATATCATTCCAGTGTCCTAAAATTGGATATTGGTTGGGTGTGTCGATGAAGAAGAAAAAAATCCTAGGATGAGAAAAAAGAAAGTAAGTAACTGAAGCATTTTTGCAAAATGGTGTAATGCCAATTTTTATGCCAACTGATACCAGGATTTCATGTCAGGATCTTGACAGGGTGTGGAACAAAAGGATGTGGGTGCATCAACTATCAAGTGACATGTGAACTGGTTGTTGGGAATACATGAAACTCTTTTCAGAGATGAAGTAAAGTCGGTCATTCATATTTTAGAGATGAAAATATTTTCCCCATTAGGTGTGATTTTGCCACCAAAAAGTCTGAAAAAAAAAAATGGAACACTGTATCGTTCAGTAATGGTGACGTTCGAAACGACTTATCAGTTGTAGGCGAGAAAGTAAAAGGCGTTTTATTCTAAATACGTGGCCGCACATGAAGGCACGAACGTTGTTCACTGCTCCGTTGACTCGATGTCTTCCGTTTGCAGTACAAGCTGACGGCCTATTCCCTGTACGCGGCTGTGAGCGTCGGCCTCCAGACGGACGACATCATAGAGTACCTGAAGCGGCTCAGCAAGACGTCCATCCCAGACGGTATCATAGAGTTCATCCGGCTCTGCACCGTCTCCTACGGCAAGGTCAGGCAGGGACGGTTGTTATTTGGTGCCCTAGCAACCAGTGAACCACATAAATCTGTCTTTGACCTCGTTTTCCGACCCTCTGACACCTCCTTTCCTCGTTGTTCCTCAGGCCAAACTCGTGCTGAAGCACAACCGCTACTTCATCGAGTCGCAGCACCCGGAGGTGATCCAGAAGCTGCTGAAGGACCCGGTCATCTCCGATTGCCGGCTGCGCCAGACGGCCGAGACGGACACGGACGCTCTCATCACCGAGAAACAACAGAAGGCCGACAAAATGCAGGTACTGGACCGTCACAATTCCATGCTGCATTAAAACTATCACGTGTTGAAGCTCCTTCAGTACCAATGTCCGGCCGGCACCTTATTAGACAGAATTAGATACCTACGACGCTCAAGCTAATCAGAGGCTTATTAGGCGTTTTCTTCCCTTTTTCTCGCTTGCCAGTTAAAAACATAAAGTTCGGGTACTATGCCAATATTGCTACGTGCCTGACACTATTCCAGACTGCCTGCTTACCACGTTACGTCGACCTCTCCCCTCCTCTGCGTCTCCGTGCACCTCCTAACACTAGGCTCTAACTCCACCCTCCCCTGCGCCTTCCAGTTCGGCAGTAAGCCGGAGACCGCGCCGGCCGCCGGCGGAGAGACCGCCCCAGCCGAGAAGGAGGCGCCCGTCGCCGTTCCTGACGACATCACCAACTTCTACGGCCGACTGGACGACGACGATGACGAGGAGGCCGCCGAGACGCAGACAGTGTCGTTCGAGGTTCAGCAGGTACGGATAGTGAGATTGCAGGAGATGTTAGAGGCTGAGGATGATGTTATCGTTTGATGGAGGCCATGTCGATGTTGTAACATACCTATGCAAAGGACGAGAGCCATGCTTGCCATAAAATGAGAGGTTGTAATGCTATTTAAATTTGGAAGTACAAAGTTATACCTCGTAATTGAAGGAAGCGTCTGCTATTTAACCGTAAAGCAGTCAGGGTAGCAGGTTCTACACTCAATATGACATGACATTTCTTGTCATTTGTGAGCCATCCAAAAAGCTATTCACTGGACGTCTTCTAATCTCGTTCTGATCCCCGCCCAACAGGACCGTATTGAGGTGATCCAGAAGCGGTGTATCGAGCTCGAGTACCCGCTGCTCGCCGAGTATGACTTCCGTAACGACTCTGTGAACCCGGACATCAACATCGACCTGAAGCCGGTGGCCGTGCTGCGTCCCTACCAGGAGAAGTCGCTGAGAAAGATGTTCGGAAACGGACGCGCCCGCTCCGGGGTCATCGTCCTGCCGTGCGGTCAGTACGGGGACGGAAGGGGAGCCGAGAGAAAGGATAGAGGAGAGTTGAATAAGTGAATTAAGGAAGGTAATAACTAATAGCTGGGGTTATACAGGGTTACCTGGGAACAGCGTGGAGGGATATGCAGCCCTATGTAACGTCTTGTAGTGTAATTTGAACTGATGAACGGATGCTTCAGAGTGTCGGCTATCTGATTTTGCTACAACTTTTTAGCTTATTTTTGTTTACCCTTAATATTTTCAGCAGACTTTGACGTTTTTTTCGAGAAATTCATATGAGCCACCACTGATCCATTCCAATTTCCATTTCAACGCATTTATCATCTGCTCACTGCTGAATAAAACATACGCACGGGATTCTGCAAAGCCAGCTCACATTTGCATTGTGATTCGTAAGCCAACCTCATGGACACCCCACCCGATTCGGGAAAGTCCCTGCCCTGACCTGATTTCTCTCTGCCGTCCACAGGCGCCGGTAAAAGTTTGGTGGGCGTCACGGCCTGCTGCACGGTCCGTAAGAGGGCGCTGGTGCTCTGTAACTCGGGCGTCTCCGTCGAACAGTGGAAGGCCCAGTTCAAAATGTGGTCCACAGGTGAGTTTAGTGCTCAATGCTCATGACTCTGATTGGTCGGATGGTAACCGATCGAAGTTTCGGAGAGGCACTGCAGTTATGAAGTTTTGAAAAGAAAAAAACTTTAACTGCGAATCAGTTTTTTTTGCACTTATTTGCCGACTTTTCGGTCATGCTCATACATAACAAACTTCCTCGAGCCTCTGAAGTAAAATACGACCCCTTCTTCCCCTGACCCACGCCGTCTATCATCTGCAGCGGACGACAGCATGATCTGCCGGTTCACCTCGGACGCCAAGGACAAGCCGATGGGCTGCAGCATCCTCATCACCACATTCAACATGATCACGCACACGCAGAAGCGCTCGTGGGAGGCCGACCAGACAATGCAGTGGCTCAAGGAGCAGGAGTGGGGAATCATGGTGCTCGACGGTAAGGAACCGAGGGAGAAAGGGGAGATGGGATCACAGAGATGGGAGAATATATGACGATCAAATTAGTGATTTTTTGTTGGTGTGAGGACGTATGAGTGAAATGTTTCGGCGCTACTTTGTCCGGCTTCACATGTTTCTTATCTTGCTTTCCCGCTACGCACCCTGATCTTTATCATGTTCTGTCCACCAGAGGTACACACCATCCCTGCCAAGATGTTCCGGCGCGTGCTGACCATTGTACAGGCGCACTGCAAGCTCGGATTGACGGCCACCCTGGTGCGAGAGGATGACAAGATCGCCGACCTCAACTTCCTGATCGGTATGTGGCGCACGGGTGTGAGGAACTGACTTATATCAACTGGAGCCGTCCTCACTCCTAATCTTCTGCTGTCTCTGCTGAGGGACTTTGTTAATTTTGATTGTCCACTCGAGATCAAATATATGACGATAGATGCTAAGTTATGCTATTGGTTCGAATCCAGTGTTATTGAATCCAGCTCTGAAACGGCCAGACATTCAGAGGTGGCCTCCACTTCAAATTCGCGTCTTCGTAGCCTCTTTGACTCTGAGGAGTGCTAACCCCTGGTCCAGCCCAAGTTTTTTTTTTCTTCTCTGGCCTCTAACCCTGACCTGTGACCCCCAGGCCCGAAGCTGTACGAGGCCAACTGGCTGGAGCTGCAGAAGAACGGCTACATCGCGCGCGTGCAGTGCGCCGAGGTGTGGTGTCCGATGGCGCCCGAGTTCTACCGCGAGTACCTGGCCTGTCGCAGCACCAAACGGCTGGTCAGTGGCGGACGAGGGGCGGTCGGGAACGGGATTGGTAAAACAATAGAACAAATAGATATGAAACGGACGTGATTGTGATCATGGCCAACTACTATCTCTAGATAGGTGTGCCGATTTTCGTACCTCCTTAAATTGCGTGACTTTTTGGTAATGGGAAGTTACCACAGTGCGGCCGCGAACCACAATCCTAATTCGTGTGTACAAATGTTATGGTTGGACTTTTTTCTGACTTGCTCGAGTCGGTATGTGACTATATCGACCTGCGACTTTCAGCTGCTGTACGCCATGAACCCGAACAAGTTCCGGGCCACCCAGTTTCTGATCCGCTACCACGAGAAGCGCTCGGATAAGATCATCGTGTTCTCGGACAACGTGTTCGCGCTGAAACACTACGCCATCAAGATGAACAAGCCGTACATCTACGGACCGACCTCGCAGGTAACCATGGGAGAGCTGGCGGTCGTAACGGCGCTCGTAACGTGGAATATGTCTGGTATCTGGCGTGGAGAGTTACCATGTTCTGTGTAACTGATGACTCAGCTGCTAGCTGTTCCATTATGCACGAGGGGTAGGTACTTGTTGCGTCGTGTCGCCATGGTATTCTGATACATGTGAGTCATCAAATGCATCGAGATGTGGCTGAGACTTTCACCTCAGATATCCATTCTAAATTAACGAAATCATGTGACCGGAATGCGGCAAATATATTTAATTAAGTATGACCACTCAATAATCATTTCCAATGCTTCCACAGAGCGAGCGGATCCAGATCCTGCAGAACTTCAAGTTCAACCCCAAGGTGAACACCATCTTCGTGAGTAAGGTGGCCGACACGTCGTTCGACCTGCCGGAGGCGAACGTGCTGATCCAGATCTCCTCCCACGGCGGGTCCCGCAGACAGGAGGCGCAGCGGCTCGGCCGCATCCTGCGCGCCAAAAAAGGTCGGTGCATAGCCGAATGGTGACGGACTGAAATGGAATTGCGAAGTCCTGCTAGTTTTAGCAGTGGTTTTTGGTTTCGACCTGGTTTTACGCTGTAAGCTTGAACTTTATCGCCGGTTTGGAATTATTGCATGGGACAGAGTAGGATATTATCACATTTTGATCATAATGTCCCCGCACTTCATGATTGATGATGAGCATTAATAGCTTCTGAATTCCGGACGCCCTTAGACGAAATATTTGTCTCATCATTAACAATGTCTACCTGGTTTTCGCTCACCCGCCTATTTTTTCCAGTCTTTGATTGTATTTCATCCTCAAGCGATGCAACCGTTCCCAATCTTTAGCACCACAAAACCTTTACATCACCTTCACCGCCACCGCCAGGCGCCATCGCGGAGGAGTACAACGCCTTCTTCTACACGCTCGTGTCGCAGGACACGGTCGAGATGAGCTTCTCCAGGAAACGGCAGCGCTTCCTCGTCAATCAGGGCTACAGCTACAAGGTCATCACGCGCCTCGCCGGCATGGACGAGGTAAAAGCAGGACTTGATAGGCAATTAGTGGTTTGAATGGGGCCCGCTTGAGATCTAGCTTTTGTTGTTGTTGTTGTCGTTGTTTTTTTTTTTTTTAGTTGGTATCTTATCGCGGAATGGGAACAGCTCTTGACTTGGTTTTGGTAGATCGTTTACTTTTTTGAGCCACAAATGAAAGCTGTTAGTCTGATGGCGGATCTGCTGATAGGTAGTTTTAAATAAAATTTGCTCGTCGAATCCCTCCGCACCCTCACCCCTGTCACGCTCTCCGCCTTCCCAGGACCGTGACCTGCTGTACAGCGGCAAGGAGGAGCAGGGCCAGCTGCTGCAGCAGGTGCTGGCCGCCAGTGACCTGGACGCTGACGAGGAGCGCGTACCCGGCGAGGGAGGCCGGCCAGGCACCTCGGGAGGCTTCCAGCGCCGCGCCGGAAACATGGGATCCATGTCCGGCGCCGACGACGCTCTGTATATGGAGTACCGGCGCAATATCAAACATCCGCTCTTCAAGAAGTTCCGCATCAAATGAGCGGCGCCGCTAGGCAGTCTGTGGAAACGGATGCCCGGTGGAGAGCGAAGATGGTAGAGAACACAGGCTTTCCAATGATGACCAGTGTCTGAACTGGAGCGCTATCTGTAGCGGATGACCGTGCGATATGCGCCTGAACATTGAACGACAAAACCTAGGCCGGCGTGTGCCAGCTGCTGTATGGCTGTGGTTCGAATGCTCTGGTACTCTCTTAACGTAACTAGCCGGTCAGTGTAACTATGGGTAGGCGACTGTCCTTCCCCGAAGAGGACCATCCGGCGCAGCCCTTAAACCCAGTGCAGTAGGACTACTGTGATCATTGCGAGTCGCACCATCAGGTGATGGAACTACTGGGTCTGCGAGGCCTTGATGGATTTGTTGACGACAGTTTCTCGAATCTGTGCGTTCCAGCGTTTGTCGAGGGTGTTTGCAGTTTTGTACGGACGTGTGAAAGCACAGAAGTGACAAGTTAGTTGTGAGCATTAATCGGAAATCTGCAAATATTTGATACTGAGTGAAAACGATTTTACTGTTTGCGCGAAAAGCCTCTTCGCATGAAAGCAAGATGATCAAGTGGCATGGTTTGATTGAAGCGAGACGTGTTCCTATATTTATGCGTGATGTGACTTAGTATGAATACAGAGCAGCTTTCATTATTTTGTCTCACGGGCTAGCGAAGTATCTAGCTCGAAGGCACTACCTACAGAACTACGTGCACTACACTACCTTCAACTACATGCTACGCGCACTTCTTCAGTATGCGTTGACCGTACTTGGGCCGTACAATTATCATTTCAAATACGGGATGCGTCATTATTTGGTGTATTCACAGTCATATATAAATGGCAATACGGCGCGACGCAATAAGGCTCACTATGCATATTCCCTTTCGCACAATGTCTTATAATGTCCACCGCTTATATCCGATTGCATAGTTTGTGATGGTAACATACTCGGGGCTCATTAAGAGGTACACGAGCATAATACGAGTAGATATAGCACGGAATGCATAAACATGGAGCAGTGGTACAGCAGAGATTACGCGCTTATTGCCAGACAGATCTTCAATCCTGATTGACAACATTGGACCATGCGGAGGAGTAAACTCCATTGTTCAATTGCTTAGCGTGTACGAGTAAAAGGTGACAATTCAATTTATATTTGAGTACATGGTCATCCATCTACACGCTATCAATCCGGTAACATAGAGATCGTGGCATACAATAGAGGACCGTTAAACCATTATTGTTCGATACATTTGATAAGCGCCGTGTCCATAGTATGTATCGACCTTGATATCTTGGCAGGTTCTAAACATGGTATTGTCCCGAGTAAAACAGCCCAGGGTATAATGATACGTCTTATTTTACCGGAAATATAACTACCGAGTAGATAATCTGTAAACACACACCATAATACTGAGGGTGCTAACGAGCGTGACCATTACGAGAACAGAGATCCCATGGCTGTCTGCATCACCCCACAACTAGCACAGGCAGTTGGCTCACCGATCAATACACAGAGTATGCAAACCAAATATAATCCCGTCAACGAACCGATGTACACAGTACATACATACCTCAGCCCGCCGTCCCACCACTGAGTCTAATACTGAAGCCGCTCGGGCAGAAAGACGGTTAGTCACAGCTCTCTCTGAGGCGTCCCCAACACACGTCATCCTCTCGCGAGTTCTCCGATCGGCCTGGAGCCCATGGACCCAGTACTCTGGCAGCCGACAGTCCCTGAGCAGCATCAACATTGCTCGCTAGACTGAGCGCGAAACAACCCTACAATGTCGCCCTAACGTGACACCAGGCGAAAGGACCTGTGACCTGATACATTAGCTTCACGAACCATCAGTGCTCAGCGAATATAAAACCAGCGTGTGCCGGGAATGTTATCGGCCGTTGTGGCCACAGCCACGGCTATGCTCATTTGTACACGTTAGAGTGGGCCCTTATGCCAGTCGCACAGCCACGTCGAGCACCACTCGGTCAAGGCCTCTGACACCCACACACCGACACAGCCTTCAGATCCGGCCCACGCCCCCCTGTGACCTCCTCCGACGCTCCATGTCCCCGCCTCGCCACGTCAGACGACCTGGACAGAGGCGCGGCGCCGCTGCTCGAGCCGGCGGCAGCGCGCACAGCCGGCCGCCTCCGGGTAGCAGAGGTAGTGGTAGCAGGCGCCGCAGCCCGCACACTGGCGCACCTCGGGCACCTCGAACGGGAACAGCACCTGCTGGTGATGGCACGCCTCGCAGTGGAACGCCCGGCCGCAGCACAGCTGGTGGACAAAACGACGCCACTGAGCGCGCAGCCGGCCGGCCAGGGAGCGCAGGCGGCGCGGGCAGCGGCAGCAGCGCGCCGCCGGCCGCCGCCGGTGGCGCTCCTCGCGCTGCCGCTGCCGCCGCTCGGCGCAGCCCCAACAGTGGAACCCGCGACCGCGACACAGCTGAGGGCGGCCCCAGGTCACCGGTCAGGTCAGATGGGATCAGTGGGGGACGGAGCAGCCCCGGCAGGCGGACAGAAGCGACAGCCAGCAGCCAGCCAGTCCAGTGCAGCTACATACAACAGCACCGCAACTAGGCAGTGGCACAGTTGGGCAGAAATAAGCGCGGTTATACTGCATACACCGTGAATTATAACAAGCGATACCCGAATACCATGTGTTGAATATGTTAACATATCAGCGTAGCGTTAATTGTGCAACTGTATAACCATTCGTACGCACCTGATTCCATGTATATACAATGTGTACAGTTCATGAGGAAAATATAAAGAGGAGAGAAGATAAAGTTACAGTACGCCAGCCACCTCTACATTCACCACATGCACAAGGCTACACAATGCCAGGCGGCATATCACATATTCATAGAATAATCATAGATGAGCAGTTTCCCACGGCACGGAAAGTAGCGACAGAATGAAAATAGCTCCAGCCAGCCGATCCCGACAGCACATCAGTAAGTAGAATAATACCCATTACCCATGGGTGTAAGACACCGGGTGACAATAGTCCGTACAGAACGTGAGAAGATTGCCTGTGACAGGTCGATCGTGGCGTCCTGTGACAAAACAGCCATGAAGGCAAAAAAGGCAGGACAGAATGCAGGATCATCATATGTTGACGCGACGCGCACATGCCACGCACATTCGGTAGCGTTCGACCCGTACACCAAGCAGCGAGAGCTCTAGTGTGGCATAAATGGGGGCCGGGTAGGACAGGACGACAGGCTAGGATAAAAAGGGATAGGAGGATAGAACAGGAGATCAATAATTAGGCAGTCAGATGGTAGACCCAGCACAGAATCGACCCAGCACAGAATAACTACGCTGTGTGGAATGATAAAAGGAACACGGGCTCCTTACAACCTAACTACATCAACATCTACGGTAAACGGGAGCTGATATGACACACGATATGATGCGTCAGGTCAGAGCAAACATCAGAGCAAACAAATACAGAGAAGTGGCAGCTCCGCAATTACGTGCAAGGACATCCAATTCGCCAAATCTGTCAACAATAAAATGTAGACAAATACTGGGAAAAGATGAAAAGTTCTCGTCCCAATCGTGCAAGATTATTTTACTAAACGTGCGGAGCTAAATTGCTGAATAGTGGGTATATTATCAACCAACAGATATCTACCACATTGTGAATGCTGACTGAAGACTCTTACAGCCCTTCGACACATAATAATATGCATCTGTCGAGTCACGTACAATCTAATTTCATATCATAGCATATGCATTGATCGGGCACTCCGTGGAGGGCACCAGACCTAAAAATCAATTTCTTTGCGTGCAGGACTTGTCCTTCACTCGGTGTTCGTGATAGTGCAGACAAGGTCGGCCCAGTGTTTAGCCGTGATCTGACGACATTTCTTCAGGTATAAAATACATACACGCTACCTTTTAGCAATGCTACCCCAATACCAAATACCCCTAAAACCCCGTGCCCCGCCATCTGCTCCCATATGCTCTCGGTAGCGACCGACAACCAAAACCTCCCCGCAGCCACCCACTCCCCTTTCTAATGACGTTACACTATGAGTTATGACGTCACCCAGCCATCAGCTGGCTTACCTGACAGAGTCGACAGTGTTCCAAGTAGGCGTTGTACTTTTTCTGAAGGTCGTTGGTCAGCACCCTGCTGTTGGCCTCGACGAGATCTCGCAGGGAGTAGAGGTCAATCTCATCCATGATGTAGGCATCCGGCAGTGGATGGGTGCGCAGCAACCTGTCAGGGAGAGTGAACACTTAGCAAGACTGCGTGATAATGCCGAATTTATTTTAAGGAGCTCGGAAGTAAATCTCCCATCGGTGATGTTCTGCAGGTGACTGTACAAATGGACTCACGAGTCACGGATACACTAGTAAGTGAGCTGTGATATAGTGAACTCTGGCAGCTCACTGTACCAAGTTCCGTTTTTACCCAAAGTTCCCCTGGCATCTCCACGTCCACCTCACTCACTGTTTGGCGAAGCGGCACGACCCGACGTATTTCTGCGCCGAGCTGAGTCGTCTCCGCAGCACTCGGCACTGGTGTAGATCTGCGTGGTTCAACACCGACGCGTTGATGGCGTTCACGTGGAACAGAGGGTCACGCCAGATGGATAGCAGAAGTTGGTGGGAGAATATAGACACCGGGTACCTGGCGGAGAGGGGTGGAGGCCGGTTAGATGTCGCTTCAGCAGCGTTTATGGCGAAGAATTTGACGCCGCACAAGACGCCGACATAGCATGCATTTATTTTTTGTCGTTCGTTGGACAGCCAAAAACAAGAGAAACTAGGAAATCTAACTTCATATTCTGAAAGCAGGCGCATGCCAGCAAATGGGAATCATTTAAATGGATCACTGACGAGTAAACGCGAACAAATCCTACAACCTGCCGCTCCGACAATCAATATCAGTTTAATTCCTTCCGCACCGGAAGCAGAACAGTTTAAGCGGGCACTCACATGGTATAGTCGTGTTTGTGGATGATGCGCGCCGGAATGTAGAACTGCTGGTTGCTATGACAACCGGTGCAGAAGTAGCGCCCCAGGTACTCGCACCAGCGGAATTTCTTGGCGAGGGACGGTGACACCTTGAGGCCGCAGCCGGCACAGCGGTGGGACTGACGGGCCATCGCCACCGAGCGTCTGGGAAAGGGGTAGGGGGACAGCATGAGTCGGCTAGATGGAGATTACTGGACTAGCGTAAAGCAGCAGCAAGAGCTGAGACAAGTGGTGGCTGCAATACTTGTGATTGTTATACATATATTTCACGCGATTGATGGTCGCTGCTTACGAAAATGCAAGTTTAATCGCTTGCCCATTTATACAGGTGAGTGGTGACATCGAAAGCAGGCACGATTGTTTACTGTCGACTCTGTAAAAAGTGGACTGACAATAAAACCATGCTCACAAGCTTGACTAGTTCTGATTCAATTACACAGCAAAATACCAAACTAACCACAGCAGTGCACGTCACCAGGGCTCCCACGCTACGGTACTGACTTTCCCTGTTTGTGAATGGAGAATATGATCTGGGCGCGCGGTGGCGCCCACTCGGCGGTGCCGCGGAGTGTGACACCCGGCGGCGCCTTGCCCGTGGAGCTGGTCGGTGAGGTCCGCTCGTCCGGCTCCCCGCGATTGGCGTCCAGACTGGGCATCGGCAGCAGCTAGGTAAAGAGAGGAGAAGGGGGCGATCAGACAAACGCTGGGTATGATCTGCGACCCTTTTCACAATAAAATGTTACATTGCACATATTCTAAAGGCCAATGAATGGTGGCTTAGAGAACCGGAAAGTAGAAAGACTCAGTCTCTTAATTAGGGTAGGGTGGGGTAATTTGAACATGTGGGGCAATTTGAACATAGTGTGAATAACACAAAATTACGGAAAATCCATAAGTGGCATGACAATAAGACCAATGAGAGAAATTATCGTAACTAAAAGGGCTATCATATGAACGGGGTTTAAAGTTTCAGGGAATGAAGATGTTGACGCACAGTGCAAAAAATCAATTTCGCAAGGATAAACGCCTAAGAACACGTCATTGCAACTTCAATGCAGCGCAAAATCTTGCATTGCTAGCGCCTAATACGCAACGGCTTTTGTTGTACAATGACCTAATCAGTGCCTTCAATCCACGAAATTTGCTTTTGGACCCTGTTTTTAAAAATGGCAAAATAACTATTAGCGTGGGGTAATTTGAACATAGTGTGAGGATTTCAATGAAGACAGGGATAACTCCGAAAAAAACAACGCTCCCAGTTTTTTTTGCCAATATTTTCGACCCAAAGCAGTAGCAGATAAGTGATGCCAGTTTTATAACATTTACGTCTAATATCCGTCTAATGTCCTGCATTTTCGTTGATTTACCGTCCAAAAATGTTAAACTCAACTATTTGTCCAAATATGCCCGAAAATTATGCAGCTATCAACACTCAAAACCGTCATTTGTATTGCTTATCATATAATTTTACCAGCCGAAAAGTGTTCATTATATTGAGAGCTTAACAAGCTTTCCATTCGCCAATCAATGCTACGCACGATTACTTGATAAAATGCTTAAGTGTGGCAGGCCATCGCCCAATGTTGTCCAGACTACTATACCTTTGTGCAATCAATTCCGAATTGGACATTTTAAAGCATTGGAATTCCGAACGTTCAGGTTCCGATTGGCACCACTATAACAGATTAAGTAAGGTTTGGTAGAGTTTTTACCGAACTGTGATGATAGACGTTCTGTTAATTGAAGAGAGGCGAATTTTGTCAACTGACCGGTGTGCAGCGTGCAGATATTGATACTCTGCAACTGTTATTTTTGTTGTTGTGTTGATTTTTCAAATGAAGGTTTGTTTAGAATTGCTCTGCCTATTCGTTTATGGGTCAAACGACATCGGTGCTGGCGAGACTATCGTTTTTATGGCAGGTAAAGGCAGTATGTTCAAATTACCCCACGGTGGGGCAATTTGAACACACCGTGACTTGGTGGAGAAGTGATGCTATGCTATTCAAGGTATGCTCGGCTCGTCCAAAAATGAGGCTTGCATGGTGAAAGCAAGGGACACATGCGCTACTGAAACAGTTTTTCTTCATCCAGGGTTGAGCTGGAATTTGGTACAACGAAGAAGACGTAAAAATATGTTCAAATTACCCCACACTACCCTATTATTCTGAGCGACATGAAGTTGTTATTCTGACATCATCACTCATTGATTAACAATGTCAGAACAGCTCGAGATCAAGAGACGAACCAGATACTGAAAACGGCGGCCACACAAACTAATGCGTCGCATATTGTGAAAAAGATGATCCGTGACCACATCTGAGAACGGCAAGCTAAAAAGTCGTTAGTGACGTTACTGGTTTATGATGACCGACAAGGATATCAGCGTGGCCTCTGTAGCACATACCCAAAAGAACCACTTGTGGGCTGTAACACACATAAGTACAGACTGTACCTGACATGTTTTACAAACATTTATACTACACCTAACGCATAACACCTAACATAACAATATCGCTCAAGTTGAACAAGGCATTCATCAATCTAATTAACTTTAAAAAGGAAAAGGACGTAAAATCTTACAAACACATCCACTGGAAGCGTCCACCAAAAAGATGTTGCCATCTGGTGATTGAATGGCGTGCCTCACAACAGATCCACCACCCCTTCCACCCTCCCCGCGCACTCACGCTCTGCGGCACCTCATCCTCCCCGACCAGCCAGACCAGGTCGGACGCCTTGGGCAGCTGTTTCTCGGGGAAGCGCGACAGAAGCGACAGCGCTATGTTCTCGGCGGTGGCGGAGCGCGGCGCCGGGGCCAGCGGTACCGGCGGCTGAGGCGGCGGGGGGTCCGGCTGACTGCTAGGGATGGAGACCGGGGCAGAGCGGCGGCCACAGCCGGGGACGACGGGCGCAGAGACGCCACCTGCCGGGTACAGCGGGACGGGGTCAGGAGACTCGGCCAGACTGGGTCACACGAGTCTGACGGAACTGACTCACAAGTCAAAGTGGACCGACTGAATAAATCACACTCTAGTCAGTAACAAGGAAAGAAAGTGAAAGTAACTTGACGCCTTAAGTCCAAAACCACTTGCGCTCTGGTGCGCTCTGGTGCGCACTGTGCAGATAAAATGGCTGGAGGTTGCAGAGGGAATACCAGCAGAATATTGAGGCGATAAATCTGATAAAACTCTGCAGCTTTCAACAATACATGAGCCTAACTTTCCATGACAAAGTACAACATATCCGTGACCAAATCGCACCTCATTTCCTTCCACCAGAGTCAAAACAAAGCGCGGAAACATTCCGCTAAAACCACGGTACAGTGGCACTGGTAGCGCGGACAACACTCTAGAACAGCCCAATCCCATCGACACTCGAGACCGGACCGGGCTTCACGAACTAATGGTTCAAGTCCGGTCCGTCCCATCGACCCATTGACTGTCATCACGCCACGTTTGACTCACCGGGGTCGTGAACGGCTGAGCTCGGGGGTGTGTCGTCCGTCAGTTCCAGATCGGAGAGGCCCGAACAGGACGACGGGGAGCCGCTGGCTGCCGGGGGACAACGACAGAGGTCAATCGAGGTTACAGGATATGTGGAGATGAGCGCAAGTCACCGAGGGTTAAGATGGAGGTGATAACAGGTCTGCGCAAGTGATAACTGAATCAGATAGTGGAAGGCTTAGCAGCAGCGTAAATTACGTAACGGCAAAGAGAACATATTTTGCGGTACATACACAATCGGGTTACCCGAATTTCAGTAAAACGTGATAAAAATAAATACCAGGCGATAGACTACTCAAAACACGCCTAGCTCATTCCTCACATCTTCATCATTCTGAAAGGCGAAAGCCTGCATCATTTCATGATACCCAATCCAACCGACATCCCCACCTCATGTTTATTCTCCTGTCTATCAGGACCGACAGCAGAGGCAGAAACGCAGTCAATTGCGCACCATTTCAGCACGGACAAGCCTGCTAACCAGGCCCCTGCCTGAGCGGCCCATCACTGCATGGTGCCGACCGGACCGGCCCAGAGCACGGCTCGGGCGGACCGCGTGACTAGCGCCGTATAAACAGAGTGCCAAGGTCGCGAGGTCCGTCCGACCGTCCGTCCCAGGCCGGGAACAGCTGGGTGACACCGGTACGGCAGGGGGTGTTTAAGGGGTGAAATTAGCAATCGAATGTGTCTGAAGTTAATCTCGGGGAATAAAGATCGCCAAACGGCATGCGATCGCAGCTGGAGCCGACAAGTGTAGGTATTTGATTTTGTTATTTCTTTTATTTCTTATTTTTAAAGAGCCACATCAATACGCCACACATCTCTGGTGCTTTTCAAACATAAATGCAAACCAGGTTTATCTTTTCATCTTGTTCTGTTTTTTTTTTTTTTTTTGCTTACATACAGATAAAAACAAACACGGCAAACCACAGCAGTCACCGTGCGATTCGCCACCAACTTGAATTCAATGAACCTGTACCCTATTCAAATGAACCTGTACCCTATTCAAACAAGTGACTCAGACTCCCCACAACCAAATAACAGAGTGTGACTCATCCTGACCAAAAACACCATCCCTCGCTCCGTGCCCGCCGCATAGCGCAGCGTGCCTCCACCTCGTGCTGCACACGTGACATCCTGCGCGGCTCGCTGTCCCCGCCCCTCCCGGTCACGTGACTCACTGTCGCTGATGAGTCGCTCCCGGTCGGAGGCGCCCGACGCCCCTCGCTCCACCAGTCGCCGCCGTAGGTCACCAATACTGGCTGTCGGGTTCGACCGACGCCGCTCTCCCCCGGACTTTGACAACATTCGCATCTGCCGGAGGGGAGACGCAAACAGGAGGGAGTTAGGCGTAAGAGGTCACGTGAGAGGGAATGGTCCGCTTTGCGATGATTGTCTCAATCACGTGATGTGGTGGAGTTTGTAAACTGGGTTCATTGTTCGGCTGTGTGGCGAACGCGTCTGAGATATGACACGAGTGGAGATGGTACACGCGTGTCAATTGCCGGGATGTAAGTCGCAAACACCGTGGCCATCGGTAGTAAACAAGATAGTACGCAGGGAACTGGAGGCACAGGAAGACAACGGCACTTCGTAACTAAACCATGTCACGCAGATCAATGCAATGACACCAAAGCCGAGAGGTATATGTAATGTGTTTATGATATAATTGATATACAATTAAGATATACAATTGAGAAGTTCAACCAAAATAAAATATGCAACACCCGACAACGAATGGCGTTATACATCGGGAATGCTTATGAGTCATTACCTACCTCTGATCCGACCATCTCAAAGGCTGCGATGAGCGACTCCGATATCCGGAAGTGGGCGTTCTCTCGGTCCAGCTCTGCCACGTTCCGTTTGAACTCGTGTGAGCCGAGGAAGTCAGTCAGCGACTGACCGTCGCGCGGCTTCGGGAAATATCCGTCCAAGCCGTACACCAGCGAGTGGCCGCCGCCCGACTCGACAAAGCTCGGGTAGTGCTCCCCGTGACGGCCTCGGTACGGCAGCGAGCGCGGGATGAAGCCCAGCTGCTCGTGCTCGGACGGAGAGGGCAGCGTCTCCTCTGCGGGCTGCGTCGGCGGCCGGGACGAGGTGGTGGCCGCGCGCACCAGCCGCCGGCCGCCGGACGGTGAGGCGGCCACACGCGCCGGTCCAGCGCCTGCGTATGTGGCTACGGCTGAGGCGATGGCGGCGGCTGTGACGGAGGCGGGCACCGTGGCCGACTGGGAACGACCGTGTGTCGGCCTCTTCGGTACGGCGCCCGTCGGCCGGCTCTGCGCGGCGGCAGCGGTCGGACCAGAGGCGGCGGGAGGCCGCGAGGGCCCAACGGGAGGCTTACATGCGCCAACCGAAGCACTATCCGCAGCCGGCGCCGCACTGTCCGTAACATCCTTCTCCAGAGCTTTCACATCCGTCCGCGCTGTCGCCGGTGAGGTGCCTGTGGCTGCGGCTGCGGCTGCGGCCGCGGGTTCTGCGGGCGCGGTGGGCCTTCGTCGGCGCGTCAGGCGCTCGCTGTACCGCCGCCGCCACCGGCTGGGCGCCCCCTCCTCCGGCGGCGGAGCGTAGTCGATCTGGAGGATCAGCGGCGCCAGCGGCGGCCGGTCGGGCGGCGGCGGCGCCGCCGGCTCGGCTGCCAGTTCCGGCCAGCTGCGCGCCCGACGCATGACGGGACGGCAGACGGTTCCCGTGAGACGCGCGAGCAGATCGACTCTATCTTGCCCCAGGCAGCCTTCTGCTGGCACTGCAACAGGCTCCAGGGGCTTGCCAGTGGAGTCCCTCTGTGGTTGGGTTGGCAGCATGACTAACTAGCTTAACTGTGGAATAAAACAAATGATTACCATCAGCAACTACACAGCAACACCAACCCTACATTATGAACTAGACATATAGGTACATTATAATACTGGTGAGTTTAAGTAGAATAAGGATGAGGACAGAATTACAAGTACTTAGAATTTTGAAACCCTGTATGCCAATGATCTATCAACTAAATTTGTTCTTTCAACACATTGAAGAATACAGGCAATACTAACCTATCTCCCAAGTCCCATAGAACTTTTAATCACCAACCCTTTCTAATGATGATGAGAGATGACGACGAGCAGTGATGATGAGCGAGGAACCAGTGGCGCAGCCAGGGGGGGGGGTCAGAGGGTCAGCTGACCCCCCCGAAATTTCTGACAGGGGCCCGCTCTGGGATAGCGAGAGAGAGAGAGAGAGAGAGAGAGAGAGAGAGAGAGAGAGAGAGAGAGAGAGAGAGAGAGAGAGAGAGAGAGAGAGAGAGAGAGAGAGAGAGAGAGAGAGAGAGAGAGAGAGAGAGAGAGAGAGAGAGAGAGAGAGAGAGAGAGAGAGAGAGAGAGAGAGAGAGAGAGAGAGAGAGAGAGAGAGAGAGAGAGAGAGAGAGAGAGAGAGAGAGAGAGAGAGAGAGAGAGAGAGAGAGAGAGAGAGAGAGAGAGAGAGAGAGGGACGGAGGGAGGTGAGAGGTCCTAATATAATCGGACCAGCCCGCTTCGAGAAATGCCTACTGGGACACCACGGGTGATGGTCCATGGGCCCCAGGTGCAAAGGGCCCGGGTCCCTGGGTAGATGGGGCCCGGACCCCCGGGTAGATGGGGCCCAGACCCCCAGGTAGATGGGCCCGGACCCCCGGGTAGATGGGGCCCGGGCCCCCGAGTGGATGGAGCCCGGGCCCCCGGTGGATGGGCCCGGGGCCCCGGGTGGATGGAGCCCGGCCCCCGGGAGAACGGAGCCCGGGCCCCCGGGAGAACGGGGCCCGGGTGGACGGAGCCCGGGCCCCGGGTGGATTGAGCCCGGGCCCCCGGTGGATGGAGCCCGGCCCCCACCCGGGAGGACGGGGCCCGGGCCCCGGTTGGACGGAGCCAGGGCCCCGGTTGGACGGAGCCCGGGCCCCCGGGTGGATTGAGCCCGGGCCCCCGGGTGGATTGAGCCCGGGCCCCGGGTGGATTGAGCCCGGGCCCCGGGTGGATTGAGCCCGGGCCCCGGGTGGATTGAGCCCGGGCCCCCGGGCGGATTGGACCCGGGCCCCAGGAGAACGGGGCCCGGGCCCCGGTCGGACGGAGCCCGGACCCCCGGGAGAACGGGGCCCGGACCCCTGGGAGAACGGGACCCGGGCCCTCGGGTGGACGGGGGCCCGGAACCCGGGTGGATGGGGCCGTGCCCCGGGAGAACGGAGCCCGGACCCCGGGTGGACGGAGCCCGGGCCCCCGGGTGGATTGAGCCCGGGCCCCGGGTGGATGGAGCCCCGGGGCCCGGGCCCCTGGTGGATGGGCCCCGGAGCCCCGGGTGGACGGAGCCCGGGGCCCCGGGAGAACGGGGCCCGGACCCCTGGGAGAACGGGACCCGGGCCCTCGGGTGGACGGGGCCCGGGCCCCCGGGTGGATTGAGCCCGGGACCCGGTGGATGGGCCCGGGCCCGGGAGAACGGGCCCGGGCCCCGGGTGGATGGAGCCCCGGGGCCCGGGCCCCCAGGTGGATTGGACCCGGGCCCCGGGAGAACGGGGCCCGGGCCCCTGGTGGATGGGCCCCGTAGCCCCGGGTGGACGGACCCGGGCCCCCGGGAGAACGGGGCCCGGACCCCTGGAAGAACGGGACCCGGGCCCTCGGGTGGACGGGGCCCGGGCCCCCTGGTGGATGGACCCCAAAGCCCCGGGTGGACGGCGCCCGGGCCCGTGTGGATGGGGCCCAGGCCCCCGGGTGGATGGGGCCCGCTAGGGTCACCCACTTGCTCCGCAACGCGGATAAGTGGTATTTTTGATCGGTAGGCGTTTGGTTGGTCTTGTCTCCGTGGGCTATGTATCCATTTCCGTCGATTGCTTTTTGACGGCTAAACATTTTGGTTTGGGAAAAATATCCTTCGCATCGAGGTGTCCGTGCCAGATAAGCGTGCGTTCTACTATAGAACATGTCAAGTGTATTTTATAACATAGGTTGACGTAAGTTATTGAAAAATGAAAGCCAGCGATGAATCGCCATGTAGAGGTTTGGAACATTTATCTTTTTAAGAATGCTGTTGCTCGTCTTGCAAAAGCGATGCTTGGATCTTGGACAAAATTTAATGTTCTTTCCAACGATGCCATTCTCAATTATCAAACATATCAGGTTATGCAGC
Source organism: Amphibalanus amphitrite (assembly GCF_019059575.1). Taxonomy (NCBI): domain Eukaryota; kingdom Metazoa; phylum Arthropoda; class Thecostraca; order Balanomorpha; family Balanidae; genus Amphibalanus; species Amphibalanus amphitrite. The sequence goes on from NW_024882151.1 coordinate 113,067, forward strand.
AAAACCCATGTAATTAAGCAAGTGGCACATGATGGACAAATACTATGCTCTCCAGTCTTTGTTCCACCTTGTTTTTGATCAATTAGCTTTTCACATTTTTTCATGAGAAGCGGTACATTTCTCTTGCCTCTAGGTGTTGTTTGAGTTCGCCCCGTCTGACAGTCACCCGAAAATGGTATAAGGTCCAAAATCCGTCTGAAACGTCAATTTTTAAGCAAAAGTGCCTCACAGGTGCACGTGGCGCGAGCCATTCCCTGCATCGCACACCATTCGATAGCCCGTTCGATTCACTACACGATACTGTGTTCCCCGTGCCCATCGGATCCACGGTTACCGAGATATTGCACGGGGACCGGACCCGTGTCGGGCAAATTTAACCATTTTCGCCCGATTTTGCAAGCCGACTTATACATGTAAAGCATATGACGCGAATTTGCACTTTTTGGGCATGGGCCATGTGCTCACTATCGTTTTAGATCCCCTAAAAGGCACGTTGTCCATCCTTGTTCTACCTATAAGTTGCGCAAATTTCAGCGCGCTAGGTGCAACAGTCTGCAGGCCTGCACCCCGCACTAAGTAACACCATGGAGTAACACCATGCCGGGACCTCGGTAACAGACAGAATCTACATCACCACATTACCACACCACAACAAACCCGGCCAAAGGCACTAAATGTCTGATATGAGCGCGTTAAAATTTCTTGTGAGCGAATTCGCGTAATGAAGAAGAATAATGGCACAATCTAGGTACTACAGCAGCCAATAGATGACTTTAGGACAGGCACATGGGACTACAAAGTACATATAACATATATTGTCCGACAGAAGCCGGCAACAGCTCCGTTTGCATATATGCTATGCATATTGCCGAAGGCGTACATTTCGGCCTCGAAAGATACGAATTCATACTTCATAGTAACAGTGCCTACCTATATTTCTGTCGTGGTCAATTTGCGTGGAATTTAACCCATTGATGACACACCGGGTGATTACCGAGCTATTGTTCTATCAAAATTTTCCGATTCAAACTCGCTCAGGGTTATCGGGCAGATAAAGGGGGCCCGCCCAGCAGAATGTGTATGAAATATGGAGATTCTGAAAAATGGGTGGGGGGCCCGCACACTAGGGGGCCCGCTTTGGAGGCGATGACCCCCCCGAAATGAAATCCTGGCTGCGCCACTGCGAGGAACCCTCACTAAATACATTTTAAGTTCATATGCATAGGTACCTAAGTTTCCAAGATCAAGATACAAAGCCAAAATATGAGGGTGCCCAGTGGCTACCGCTTTAACTTGTCCAGGCCCTAAACACAAAAATACTGGTTAGCGCTGATATGGTTATGAAGAAAATTAAAATCAGTTATCACTTATCAGGTTGTCTTCAAATTGATAAAAATGATGTTTCGCCATTAGAAGTAAGTAAATAATACTACCCGCAATATTTGCGGCCATTCCCTGAACTCACCCTCGCTTGTATTTGGCCTTGATGGTTAGAGGGCCTTGGTATTTTAATATTGATATTAATCCAGAAAATAGCACGCCCCGATATGCTGATTCTGATTCACAAATGCTCCAATCGGCCACAATCGGAGCCCTGATCGGCGGCCAGCTAGTACTCTTGCCGGCGCTCACACACAATTGCCTCCAATCCTCTGCTCAAGGCAATACAAATCAAAAAACATTTGACTTCTATAATGGGAATTGCAGAAATTGTCACTGGGACGCAATTTTTGGAACACACTTAAAGATATTTCCTTTATATGACGTCGTTTCCAAAAAAAAGCTTTGTTTCCTTTTTGAAATGATCTGAAAAGTTCAAAAACGAAAAATTTTTAGTTTTAAATGGAAAAAATACTCGTGTTGAAAACTTTTGAAGATCTTAAAGACGATTAAATAGTAAAATCTACATTTTTTCGCAAGATATATTTCATCATACAATTTTTCATGATTTTCAGTGTGTTCAAAACCGAATACTTGACATGAGTTTCCGTACTCTCGGCAGCTAGACGTCATATAAACTTTTTCAGCCAACATTTTTATCACATTTTTATGTTTTGTTCACCAAGTCAATATTTCATGCTATAAACTACGTAGAATATCACTTAAATTCTAAGTCTTGTGGTCACAGTCGATTCAATGCTGCTGATGAAGGGAACATTTACGTCATCGTAGTTGACAGAGTTTGATTAGTAGGGATTACATGAACACAATTCTATGAGCCGTAAACCGTGAGCCGTATAATAATAATAATAATAATCAGTGCTTTCCGCGATAACTCATTTTCGGACCTGCGATAACGGTAAAACGATAAGTAAGGTTTGCGATAACGATAAGCCTGGCAGCTACGCGCCCTAATCCAACAAGAACAAGAACAAGATAACGATAAGCGATAAAAATTTGCAAAAAATTAACAGCGATAGCGATAAAACGATAACGGTAATTGTTCTGTTAACAGCGATAACGAAACGATAAACGATACAACGATAACGATAATTGTTTTTTAACAGCGATAACAAAAGCGATAAGAAATACAGCTTAAATAAGTGTACTTTAAGTTTATTTGCAGATCTATACACTAAGCAGATGGCAACAGGTTGTACACACATACTGTCGCACGACAAACACTGTCAATCGTCTTCCATTTTTCCATCATCCCGTTTACATTTTATCGTTTATCGTTCATAATTTTTGTAACTTGCGATGAGTGGATGAGCGATAATTTTGAAAATTTAGCGATAAATGATAACAATACCTAACCGATTACTTAACAGCGATAATTATCGCTTAGGTATCTCTCATTCTATTGCATGCGGAAACCACTGATAATAATAAACGGGACGGACGCCGATTTCACTGGCGAATCCGAATCGAAGATTCCCTGAAAAGTTGTCTTTTTCTGATTATATTGTGGGTGTAAGGTTTATGACCGACTAACCCAAAATGTTGAATTTGAAATGAGAATTTTTTACAGTTTATCAAGCAGATTTGTCAAATAATTGAGTTTTGACTAACAGAAAAGAATCTTTTGTTTTAACCTAGGCATTTTAACAGTCATTTATGATCATTTCCAGCCTAGAGCATTATGTTTTTTTTTTGGTATACCTATAGGACCTTGGTTTTTATTTGCTTAGTCATTTAATTGCCTGTGCCATTGCCATTTGATCCTGATCCTGGATCATGCTAACTTGAACTGGATAGTGGAGACCTCAAACTACGGCCCGGGCATACAATCAAATGAGGTTACAGGGCCAGGGTCGGTACTTTCACCGGTTATTGATGTAACTTTTTGCAAAACTTGCAAGATCAGGTACCTAGCCTACAAAATTTGAACTGAAATAGGTACCTGCTGCAGCTGGACATAGTGAAGCTCCCTTGTGCTTTGTTTGTAAATCCTCTCAATTTTCAGGTGTTGATGGAGGCTGCATCTGATACTTTGCGTTGGATTGCTGTTGACAACTCACTGGCGAAGTCCATTTGGTCTGGAGCCAACCAATTGGCTGGCTACGCATCTTCTCACTGTTCCAGACAGGTGGGTGGCTGCACTTAGGGGCCTACCTTAGAGACAGTGTGAACTGTGAACATTGCAGCCATCTAAGCTATTTTTAAACTGCTCACATGATGTCTTCTGTGTTGTAGACTGCAGAGTCCTGTGTTTGTGATGTACTGAGTCAATGTCAGTTACTCAGCTTATCTGCTATGCATGTGTATGTCAGTATGTGCATGTCAAGTTCAAAATAACTTTTGTTTTGATACCTGCATTTAGGGCAGCACAAACAGGTGTTCAGACATGAATTGTGGTATTTGGTTAAGCATTTCACATCTTGTACACTGCTCAGTGCTCAAAGCTCATTTAGGCTACCTATGTTTCCTTGATCTTCAATTGTAACCATTTTGCACTATTACTACCAACAGCAATCAATATCAGATCAACATGACTGTTTATTTGCTGCTCCTCCCTCCCATAATAATGTATTTCCCTACCTTCTGTTGCCCCAGCCAGTAGCCACCCATATCACTTCACTTGCCCTCCTCTCCTGTGACTCAACTCTGACTGCCTCTCTCCAGACAGCTCCCTCCTCCCCCGCCCACATTTCCCTCTGACAGCACCCCTCCCCCACAGCCCCGTGGCCCGCCCCGGCCACCTCTCCCCCTGACAGCGCTCCTCCACGACTGGTGATACCGTGCTGCCTCTCCCTCTGACATCGCCCCTCCCCGACAGCCCCGCGGCCCGGCCCCGGCCATGCGGCACCCGTCTTCGCCGGTTCGCTGGCTGCTGGGCAGCAGCGGCCGCACCGCCGTCCAGCTGGCCGGTGTCTCGGGCGCTGCGGCCGTGGCTCTCGGGGCGTACGGCGCCCACAAGCTGCGGGCCGGAGACCACAACCCCGAACTGGTCCAGGTGAGGGCTGGTAGAGTCAAAGAACTTTCATTGGTCAGATGTTTTTGGATGCTGGGAATGGGGAGAGGGGGCACAGTGTGTAGTTGTGGAGGGTGGTGGACAGATCAGATAGCAGAAGGAAACAATTTTCTATGCGATATGTTGCCGTTAGGGAGCTTCCAAGAAACTGACCCCGCGTTCGCAGTCTCTCGGACAACGAAGATTCTACGCCGTCCGGCCAATAACGTTCGATAACCGCGGCCCAGCCCCCGTGGACCTCGAACGGGATTGGCCGGACGGCATAGAATCTTCGTCGTCCGAGAGACTTAGAACGCAGGGTGAATTGCACCTTGGAGAGAATACTGAATATCTGACAAAGAGAAAAGTAATGGTGGGAGCTGCTAACGTGGTTGTGTGATATGCGATTTTATCGATACCAAAACCATGTGTGTGTTTTGTGATTTATTCCCGGCGTAAACCTCGGACGATTATCTTTCTTACAACTGGAGATAACCATAAATTCCTCCACCGTCGGCAGGTATTCGACACGGCCAACCGTTACCACATGCTGCACAGCCTGGCGCTGCTGGGCGCGCCGCTGTGCCGCCGGCCCGGTCTGGTGGCCGCCCTGCTCTCCTCTGGCATCCTCGTGTTCAGCGGCACATGCTACTACTACGCCCTCACTGGTGATAAGTCCGTGAGGCGCTTCACACCGTACGGAGGTATGCTGCTGATTGCCGGCTGGCTGGCCATGGCTCTCTGAGCAGAAGGTGATGAGATCGCGGGCTATCGGCTTTAGGGATGACTGCGATGGGATGTGGTTGCGTCTGGTGGCACTCGGGTGAGTACGTATAGGTGGTGTCATCTGACGGTGAAGGGATGAAGTAAGTCAGGTGGCGCTATGATTTCTTTTTATGACTAGGGAAGCTCTATTCGGATTTGAGGGTCGATAGTTTTCTGAATTATACTGGCCCAGTAATATTCCAGGTATATGGATGGCTTGTAGGGAGCACCATGTATTAACTGCACTATGGAATACTCCAAACCTAACATATTTTATGCAAGCTTCCGTATTTTCTGCTCGTCTGCTTCAGTCTACTGCCCATACGATATTTGTACTCCAACTGATAGACTTTATTGCTTTGAGCCCATCCAGTCAAACAGAATTTTCTTTTCTACATTCTCTGACGATTATTATACGTTTCCTGCCGCGGCCTCGCCTACCACGGCCGGCTCCCTTTTGAACTCTCGAAATTCCGCGGAAACCCCAGCTGACAGCACTTGCCCCACACGCATCCACCCACATCCGAAAGGTCAGACTGTTTGTGGGCCCAGAGCTGTGCATTTTTAGCCGTCAGAGGCGCCCTGTGGTTACCTGCGCGGATGTTGTCACAGAAGCCACACGGATGGTGTGTGTGGGCGAGGAACGCTGAGCGTGTCCTGTAGTTGTCGAGAGGTGCGTCTGTGATCACGGGCTTTGTTGCCACTGGGAGCCCATTTGATGATATACTTGTGACGTCGAAAACGCAGCGGCGGCGGAACCGAACGCTGCGGCATTCGGATTTTGTGAAGAATGTGATCAGTCTTGTCATGCCTGTTTGTGTCGCGATGTAGTTCATCCAATTGCGTGCGAGGGATAACCACACTGTACTCGTGGCCGCGAAGGAACAATACACTTTCAGACCTTGAAGATGCACTTTGATGTCTACCGTGCCCAGCTGGTTGGCGAGACCTGCGTGATAGAATCTCAAGAGGAAGGTTTTTATCCCTTAAGTGTGAATTGACAATTGCAGGCTGTTTTTTATGCTTCGCTATTTATTTGCCGGATTGGGAAACGACAGACGTGTCAGCAGCGCTTACTGGCAAAGAACGCTACAAACATCGCGCGAAAACGTGACACCTACGAGCATATTGGCAACATATTCCGCTAGCACCGGTATGCCTTAACAGTCTGAGCAATGCTATTCCAAAATATAGACAACAAAGCCTATTTCTATGGCATCGTAGGCGAAACTTCAGGGGGCATTGAACTCCTCAACTGAAGTATCTGGTCAGCTTCGCAACGCTGAAAGTGAAGGTCAAACGGTCTGCTGAGCTGGACATGTGATGTCCAACAAAGCATTGTGAGTGCATTTGCAATGCAGCAGCATCTGCGAGCGATATGATCGATGGAAAGAGTTTTTATCAGTAACGGTTCGTGATTTGATGTTATCCACAGATAACCATTCTACCACACGTGTGTGAAATTGGGAAACGAAATATGTACTATATGGAAGGTAGGTAGAGAAATGCGTAACAATTCATCCAAACAACTGGGGTCTGACAATCATGACCAGATATTCTTCTAACCCGAAGAAAATTTTTACACACAAAAATGGCGCAATGCAACTCAGTTATTAAATTCAAAACGATTGATATAGCGCTACAACACCCGGCTTTTGCTTCAGCCCATCGCTGCAGTTATACCACCAGGCTGAGAGTGTACTTTGACACACGTAAATAGCAGTAGCACCATACCTCGTTACTGCGCAAATATAAATATGGAAGTAAATATAAGAAACCCGATACAATGCGTTGGAGACTGTGAATGGGACCACGTGACCCAACTGCTCCGCGGAGACTGCAGTAAGCTGCAAGACACGTAAATGACACCGGGCCAGGAATTGACATGGAGACTGCAGTAAGACACATGCCAGTAGCACCAGTCCTGGAATGAGCCGCGGAGACTGCATTGCTGACAAAGTGCCTAACCCATTACGCTGGAGACTGCACTAAGCACACAACAATAACCGCATCTCGCAGCTTTGCATCAGAGACTGCAGAATGGCATACGACAGTAGCACCAATCCTCGAATGGCCGTGGAGACTGCAATAGGATACAAGTCAACAACACCAGTCCGCGAATGCGTGACGGAGACTGCAGTAAGGCATACATCAATAACACCAGTAATAAGATGGCCGTGGAGACTGCAGTGCTAGAAAGGTGCCTAACCCAATAAGCTGGGAGACTGCACTATTGGCATACAACAATAGCACCACATCTCGCGGCTTCGCACTGGAGACTGCAGAAAAGCATACGTAAATAACACTAGTCTTCGAATACGGCATGGGGACTACAGCATACATCAATAACAACATGTATCACGACTGGTCCTTGGAGACCGCAGTAAGGCACACGTCAGCAGCACCGGTCATCTAATGGCCGGGGAGACGAGACTGCGGCAGGGACACAACAATAACACTGGTCCTCGTATACGTCGCGGAGACTCTGGTGCTATTTAGGTGCCTAACACCATGTATCGCAGCATTGTGAAATACACGCGATCATATAGGTAGTTGCGAACATCGGAACTGGAGACCCTGCAAACTAGTTGGCATTTGATCGCGACGTGGGCCACTGGACCATTACGGTTACTACAAAAACCATGTCCTGAAACGAATTGAGTGCCCGTAAACTCTTGGCCATGAATGCAAGATGTAACCATGCAGTTTCCCACAATTATCTGAAACGCCTGTTGTCGCCTGATCACCCTGGACTCACACCACTCAGCTCAGCCATTACGCCACCTGATTGCAAATCGTCGTCCGCCGCAGACCATGCTTGAGTAGCTCCGTTACATACAGGCAGAGAGGTCTCGAGCCGCTGCGGCCATGGGAGGGGTCCGAAGCAGATACTCCACCGCTGTGCAACGACCGATACCCACAACAGGGTCAGTGACGACACTGAGCGGCAAACGGTGTGAACGGCCCCTTAGCAGTGTTATGACACATCGCTGGGTGTTTAGAAGCTAGTTGATTGATTTTCGTCATGTGATGTACTTATATCCCTGGTATTAAATAACACATTCAAGTTGGCTTTCAGGCGAAGAAATGCAAAAGAAATAAATGGGCTGAAAAACTATCAACGCTTTTCACCTGATATAAACGTTAATATTAGTCGGATATGACCAATATTCTAAATTCTCAAGAAATTTTACCAGCTACCCTGTATTTAGAATCCGATATTATACATATGAGCATGTTCGCTTAGCATTCGTTGTGTCACAACTTGTCGCTCGAAGTGAAACTTTATCATACGAGGAAACCACATGAGCACACAACGGATTTAGCAACTGTTGGAAAAGAAACCAGTTATACGAACCAAGGGGCAACCTTCAGTTGAAATTTATTCTTATCTTATATTATACATCACAGTGTACCTACAATGGTACATGACATCACATCTTTACATCGACTCGAATCATGAATTCGCTCGAAACCTCCCGTTTTCATGACTGAGCCCCTGTGTCTCTCCGTGTCATCCGTGCATTCCGTTTTGTCCGACTCATGATACACTTGCACTGATTGACAAAACGGGGTCAGAGCCGCCAGTGTCACTGTGCAGCTGGGGTCACGTCCCGTGCACCGCTCATCCCGTCATCACCCCTATCAATCGACCCTGTCTCTGTTAGTGTCACTGCACTAGTCCGGTCCAAGGCCCAACAGGAGTAGTGGATCGGGCGCTTGACGCCTTTCTGGCCTCTCTCTCCCCTTTTCATCTCTCTCTCTCTCTCTCTCTCTCTCTCTCTCTCTCTCTCTCTCTCTCTCTCTCTCTCTCTCTCTCTCTCTCTCTCTCTCTCTCTCTCTCTCTCTCTCTCTCTCTCTCTCTCTCTCTCTCTCTCTCTCTCTCTCTCTCTCTCTCTCTCTCTCTCTCTCTCTCTCTCTTTCTCTCTCTCTCACTCTTTCTCTCTCTCTCTTCCTCTCGCTCTTCCTTTTCCTCTCTTTTTACATGCTGCTTATCCTCACTATCCTCTACAAGTGCTTTTTCTCAGCTATTTCAACCAGAACAGTCAATCATTATTCTCACGACATGTTTTTGTTATGGTCGAAACCCGCTGCAAATGGGTCATTTTTACAATCGATGCTCTAATCGTGATCTCATCAACGCCAAAATCGATACCGATTTGCATATCAGTCACCAATCAGTCACTAAAACAAGTGAAGTGCGACATTAAATGGCAGATGCACCAATAACCCGTGTGTGCACCGTATATTTGAAACGCTAAATGTTGCTAAACACACAATATTACACATGATAAGCGCAAACTAGGTTACGATAAAATGTCATATGATGCATTCGCATTAACATTTTTGAGGTATGCAAGGTAAACAGTGTTATTTGATTTGATGATATGATTTTCGACCGTCACCTCAGCTGGGACGCTCACGTCAGTGACGTGGTTCAAAAGTGCATGGGTCTCCTGCTGGGTCTCCGCCACCTGAGACACTTCCTCCCGCGGCACGTGATGTTCACCATTGTGGAGGGGCTGGTCATCTCGCGCGTGAGGTATTGTATCGCTGTTTATGGAAATGGTTCAGCGTTGAATGATCGGAGGCTGATGAAAGTGGTAAATTTCGCTGTTCGAATTCTGACGGGACTCAAAAAGTTCGATCATGTATCTCGAGCGCGGGATGACCTGCGCCTGCTCACGCCCAGTCAGATGTGCAGCGCGCAGACCGCAATCGCCGCCCACAAGGCCCTCTTGCATTGAGAGCCTGGCGACCTTGTCGAGCTGTTACGCACCCATGGCGAGACACGGGATGGTGACCGGGTGACTCGACAAGACCGTCGCCTGCGCCCGCCAGCCATGCGTACAGCAGCCGGACAGCGTTCATTTGAATATCACGCGGCGCACCTTTTAAACTCAATCCCTGAGTGTGTTGTAGAACTAGGTCCGGTGGGTTTTAAACGAGCCGCCAGACAATTTTTCCGGCGATAGAGTGATGAGGCGTTTGTCTGTGTGTGTGAGTAGTACGTGTGTGTGTAACTGTATGCGAGTTTCACTTTAACCTGTCTTTTACTGTGACATTAATGACCCCTTTTACTTACCATCTGACTAAGGACACGTAATAGCCACGAATTGTCTGTGGAGTGTCTGCTGTGGTCAAATACAAATACAAATACAAATGTTAGCAAGCACTCATTCACATCATGACCGTTCGGAATTCTGTGATACCTTTAGTTCCAGTCGACCCCTGCTGCCCGACACGGTACCTGACCACGTGACCTACAAGTAGGGTATTAGCACGCATCACGTGACAGTGTCAGAGGTGGCAGAGCGCGTGTCTCGTGCACGGAAGCGTGACGGCGAAGGACACCTGCAGCCTTCCACCCAGCGACGCCCAGCGGAGGGAGGGGGAGGGCAGGGGAGAGGAGGGGGTGACTGGAGAAGGGGCAGGACGTCGGACTGCACCACCTTTCTAGGGGTGCATTCAAGCGTTGAAAATTACTTCAGTGAAAGCTAGTTGGGTGAGTGCACTAAGAAGATGTCTGTTGCATTGCTTTGGTAACATTGTTGTCTAGAAGGATCAATGCATCATGTCCTGTACCTAATGCATTGTTTCGTTATCGAGTGTATGCAATTGCTGGAAATAGCATGATTCATAAAGCATGGTGTTTTTTTTCATAATATGATTTGATCCGGAAAAGTTCGAATAAAACATACCTATCTATTCTTATATTTGATTAGTTAGACACTAGCCGTTTTTACGACGGGCTATCCGGCGAGTGCACATAATTTGACCAAATTTGCACCTAAGCTCTTTTACAGCAAATACCTTTATATTATTAATTTATTTCAGTGTTATAATCGATGATACTCTCTGATAATGTGACAAAGGAGGCTTATAAGCAATTAGTGCTACCCTAACTGATAGCTACGTAGAGACACACTAAACCTAATTTGACCAAATCTGCACCTAATCTGCACCAAATGTGCACCAAATGTGTACCAGATGGCCGCCGGGCAATTCCACGACAAATCACCTAATTTTTTCCAATTGTTCACCATGACCTCTCCGATTTTGCTCAAATTTGGCATGCAAGTTGACCTATGGGCACTACTTCGTCCCAGTAAATTTTTAGTCTCTAGGTCACAGGGGTCATGAGATATGGGTCATGCAAATTTTTAGGTTTTCCGGAACATTGAAATATAAAGTATTTTCTATCTCTGCAACGGTTCACCAGATCAAAAAAAGTTATATATGAAATAAGAAGCGCAAAGGCTGGTGCGTCTAGTAAAAATGTGAACGAAACCCCAGGGTCATTTTTTGACCCTTGACCTCGTGACCTTTTCTTGACCCCGTGACCTTTCAAATTTGTCCTATTTCAAAAATTCTGATTTTTTCTATCAGACATGTCTTATCCATGCTCTTAACCCTATTCCTGGCGGGCTCCGCCGGGACAAGAAACTGGCGGGGGGGGCCGATTCGGCCCCCCCCCCTGAGATCTCGAGAACGAAGCAAGATAGCGACAAGCGGTAAACGGCATCGGATACGCACGGCCAAGATCTACAATTTTTAATAAGGTCATTTTCAGGTCAGGTCAAAGATGACGTCACAGGGGTCGAAAAAGTCAAAATGGCGGCACTAGATATGGAGAGAGTTTTTCTCGAATAACTTTCGAATTAGTCAAGATAGGAACAAACTAAGGGCATCATCGTGATCCTCTCGTCAATCCGCATCGAATGATATATATGTTGACCTCGAAAGGTCAAGGTCAAAGGTTGACCTCAGGTCACGTGACCTCGAGGTCATCATGTATATCATTCGATGCGTCTTGACGAGCTGAACACAATGAGACCATCCACGCGTCTGTATCTTGTTCCTGTACGGAGTTATTGGCCAAAAACCTTTGGTGACCTTTGATGACGTCACATGACCTCACAGCTGCCCAACAGCAAAACAGACCTCAAGGTAGTGAAGGTTGATCGTATATGAAGTCATGTATGGTATATGGGGCCATTCCGACCCGTTTTAGTGGTAAAAACAGGGAGTTGATTTTTCCCCCATTGACTTATAATGGGGAGGTCGCGAAATTGACCTGACCTTAGGTCACCGATATCAAAATTCCGAGATATACAAATTGCACATACTGGTACCCTAACTAAACCCTGAAGAGAAGAAATTGATCGGTCAAAAACTCTAGCTCTGGCGTGATTGCAAACTTTTCTGAGGTAGCGTCACCAAACCGCCTCTGGTGACCTGACCTGAGGTCAGATCAACTCAAAATTTTCAGACATGTTGCGTAGAAGCCTTTTAGGAAAAGTCAGAAAATTTGAGCTTCCTAGCTCAACGCGTTTGGGAGATATAACCAAAAAACCTCAGGGGGGGGGGCTCCTGAGGCCCCCCCCCCGCCAGGAATAGGGTTAATAGTGGTATGTGATTTGGTTGGTATATCGGACCCGTTGACCTCAAACTGAGGTCAACAATGTGGTCATGACCTGACATGAAAATGACATCTGCCGAGAACGTCGAGAATCATAGGCAATATGGGTGTCATATGAAAGCTTACTTCACGGAGAATACATTGGTGGTGTTTTTAAGTAGGTATGGGTCGGGCCAAGGTCACATTAGGTCAGTGACCTAACACAGCATTGTGTTCTTTGAAGGTGGCGTATTTTATTTGTTTGGTAAGCCCAGTGATCAGCACACAATAAAAAGGAAACAAAACGTCATAAAACACCGTCTGTCTTTATTCAAAAAGCACAGATAAAATGCATTCACCCATATACACACATTCGCACAAACACACACACATACATACACCTTGTTCGAGGAAGATCTTTCAAACAAACCTCAGTAACACACGCGGTGTGAAGAACGAGTCTTAGAAGCAGGGCTGCGGAGTCGATGGATTTTCGGCGACTCCGACTCCGACTCCGACTCCGACTCCGACTTTCAAAAACCAGCTCCGACTCCGACTCCGACTCCAGGCAGAATTGTCGACTCCGACCGACTCCAACTCCCGACTCCGACTCCGCAGACCTAGCAGGGCTGCGGAGTCGACAGATTTTCGGTGACTCCGACTCCGACTCCGGCTCGGGTTTCTAAAATCGACTCCGACTCCGACTCCGACTCCGGTCACAACTGTCGACTCCGACCGACTCCGACTCCGACTCCGACTCCGACTCCGCAGCCCTGCTTAGAAGACTAGGAGAGCTTGAAGGCTGCTATGGTGTGGGAGTCGAGCGGTACAAAGCGGTGAAACGTCCTGGTACCTACTACCTACCCTTCACCATGCGGGCACTTGTGAACCGTTCTCTTTCATTTTCGTCTTCGTTCCTGCTATTTGCGTTGCCGAAACGAAGAAGAAATGCATTTTATCGGTAAGGTGGTCCTCACAGTATTACCAATACCATCGCATGCGCTTTTGCCATGCGAGGTCGCAAAAAATCCACTCACATTGAACACCGAAATCCTCAGCATGATGACATATATTTGCAAAATTGTATTTGTTCTTGTACTGGGGCGCTGCTCCGTCAGAGAAGTAGTGTATTTTTTAGTCTTGGGCATTCATTTCAAATGTGGGGAATAACCGCTGCCTGAAATGCCGCTTCAGCTCCCGCGTCAGCTCCCGCAACGCAAATAGCAGAAACGAAGACAAAAATGAAAGAACGCTTCACAAGTGCCCGCATGGTGAAGGGTACCAGGACGTTTCACCGCTTTGTACTGCTCGACTCCAATACCATAGCAGCCTTAAAGCTGTCCGAGTCTTCTGAGACTCGTTATTCACAGCGCGTGTGTCACTGGGGTTTGTTTGAAAGAACTTCCTCGAACAAGGTGTATGAATGTGTGTGTTTTTGCGAGTGTGTTTATATGGGCATGTGTGCACTGTGCATTTTATCTCTGCTTTTTGAATAAAAAAGACGTTTTATGACGTTTTGTTTCCTTTTTATTGTATGCTGATCACTGGACTTACCAAACAAATAAAATACGCCACCTTCAAAGAACACAATGCTGTGTTAGGTCACTGACCTAATGTGACCTTGACCCGGCCCATACCTACTCAAAAACACCACCAATGTATTCTCCGTGAAGTTAGCTTTCATATGACACCCATATTGCCTATGACGTTCTCGGCAGATGTCATTTTCATGTCAGGTCATGACCACATTGTTGACCTCAGTTTGAGGTCAACAGGTCCGATATACCAACCAAATCACATACCACTATTAAGAGCATGGATAAGACATCTCTGATAGAAAAAATCAGAATTTTTAGAATAGGACAAATTTGAAAGGTCACGGGGTCAAGAAAAGGTCACAAGGTCACAAGGTCAAAAAATGACCCTGAGGTTTCGTTCACATTTTTGCTAGACGCACCAGCCTGTGCGCTTATTATTTCATATATAACTTTTTTTGATACGGTGAACCGTTGCAGAGATAAAAAATACTTTATATTTCACCTTAAAATTTGCATGATCCATATCTCATGACCCCTGTGACCTAGAGACTAAAAATTCACTGGGACGTAGTATTGCCCATAGGTCAACTTGCATGCCAAATTTGAGCAAAATCGGAGAGGTCATGGTGAACATGCCTAGGTGATCTGTCATGGAATTGCCCCGGCAGTGAAAACGACTACTATGTATGGCACAAGTCACTGGCCTTCAAAAAATGTATCAGTCACATCGAAAGCAGCTTCATGACAAAACTTGAGGGCGTCACAGAATGGGGACACAGACATGACACATTACACTGTGCGCTTTTCATGTCGGTTCTTACGCGGCTGCAGTTCACACATGAATAGAGGGTTAAGGAGTGGACTGAGCTGAAATTAATACCAAAGCAAGCCCCTTTAGATAACAGGATGTCATCTTTGAAGACACGCCGAGAACTCCCCACTCAGTAAGACCGTGCTAAAATGACGCTTCAGTTGACGCACATTTACATACGATAACAAGCCGAATCTATTTAACCCGTGACCCTAAAAGTCAGTGGCAGTGACGTCAGTGACGCTTCAAATCCATGTCGCAATGTCGGACGGAACTCCTCTGTAACGTCGAATCTTCAGTGTGAGTTGGCTGAGTCACCCACTGTAGGACATATCCGGAACATTAGCATATTGTCAGCGCAGGTCCGGTGCGTGTGCCCGTTTAGATCCGGCGGAAATGAGGACACTCCCTCCATCAGTATCCTACATACGAGGGGGTATCGGAAAGTTCTGATCATCACATAGAAGATGTAGACCGATTTTGATGATTTTTGGTTGGTATTATATTTGGTTCTTAAGAACAATGTTCCCGCAAAGAGAATCCTGAGAAGTGGTTTTATCTTATGTAGGAGAGACTTAGAAGTAAAAAAGATGAGTATTGGGCCCATTGAGGACCGAACCGTCATCCAACTAATGCATTTGAAACGGTATCACATTGAGAAAATACATCAAGAACGTGAAATCAGTTTATGGCGAGGAAAGCCCATCTCATGCACTTACCGAAAAGGAAGAAATAATTTTCAACTTGGTTGCATGGCCCTTGCAGGGGAGTCAAGAAGTGAGTGGCTACCAGTGACTGACAAGGTGGTGACTGTGAAGGAAGTGGAGGACCTCATCCTTACAGATCGTCGTGTGACCTTTCAGATGATTGTGCAACAGAAAGGTCTCAATGCTGGCAGTGCCTGAAAATATTATCAGCGAAGAACTACAGACGATAAAGGAGTCAGGTCGCTTAGAAGTTCGTGTGTCTACTTTGTTCAAGAGAAAAATGCGTCTTGGCCCTTCGAAATCAAAACTAGGCCTTTTTTAGGAAATTGAAGACATCTTCGATAATTTGATGACTTGTAACGAATGCTGGGTCTATGTGCATGATCCAGAGACAAAAAGATGATCAAGAAGTTTAAGCACGGCACATCTGTCCTTCTTAAAAGGCGAAGATGCAGAAGCCGATATGGAAGGTCAATGCTATCAGTGTTCTGGATCTGGCGTAGGATAGTCATTACCGACTGTCTTGATGATGGTCGGATAATGATAAGCAAGCACCACTGCACACTTTTGAAGAAGTTGCGAGATGGCCTCAAGCAGAATCGCCGCAAAAAAGCCCAAGAAAGATGTTTTATCCGCACCGACAGCGCTCCCGCCCATTCGTCCTGAGCTGCGATTGAAGGAAGAACATGATGTGGACATTAAATCCTACCGCATCTAAGAAATTCACCTGACCGGGTATTAACTAACTCTTGCTTGTTACGGGAGATGAAGAATCCACAGTATGGCCGGTGATTTAAGGACAGAAATGACGTCATTGATGAGATGGAGCAGTGATTTACGGGACATTGCGAAGGTTCTACAATGACCGCCTGAGGCAGCTCAAGAAACGATGCAATAAGTTTGCGGTCGTGTGTGGTGACTTGTAAAGGAGTAATGAACATCATGTAAAAAAATCAAATTTCTATCACATCTCATTCGTGGTGATGATCAGAACTTTTCGATACCCCCTCGTAGGGTCAGCCGAGACGGAGATGGCCTACATAAACCACTCACTGAGCAGCTGTGACGTAATTCGGCGGGAGAGAGACGAGGATGTGGTGCGGAGGGGTGCCACGCGGAGTGTTGTCAGGGCAGCTGTCGTATAATGTTGTTAGTTTAGGCCGTTAACCCGCGCCCCACTGGGGGGGGGGGGGGCTATTCATAGCCCCCCTCTCGTTTTTCTGCAATAACTTCCAAACCACTTGACGTATCGACGACAATCTTTCAGTACCTTTGGCTGCATCAATTTGACACCTTGTGTCAAAATTTGAACTTCGTAGCTACCATAAGTCGGCCGGAAATGACGTCAGAGTGACGTCATGTTCGGCCGATTTCGACGCAAAACATTGAACCACGGCAATCGCTCCCAAG
Organism: Amphibalanus amphitrite; assembly: GCF_019059575.1. Taxonomy (NCBI): domain Eukaryota; kingdom Metazoa; phylum Arthropoda; class Thecostraca; order Balanomorpha; family Balanidae; genus Amphibalanus; species Amphibalanus amphitrite. The sequence goes on from NW_024882151.1 coordinate 130,093, forward strand.
AGCTCAGTTTTTAAGCTAGATCCAAGTTCTTTGCATGGAAGAACTCAAAATGAGCTGCGCTATCAAACTGCTATCTCGGATTTTCAAAATTTTAAACATTTCGAAAATTTTATATAATAATATTCCAAATTTATATTTTTATATTTTTTTTCTTCAAAAAGTTGACTTTTCGAAAAAAAAAACCGAATATATGTGACAGAACGCATGCTTATGACTAACTCTAGCAAGTTTTAGCTAAATATCTTCAAAAATGGCCAAGTTTTACGCATTATTGCAAAAAATTCACAATTATTAATTTTTCAAATCAATTTTTCAGTACGTATTTGACATCGTACACCAATATAAGTAGCACCATCGTGTTTCTGAACTCAAATTGCATCCAATAGGCACCTTTTTTGTTGAAAAATTTTAGTTTCAAATTTTGACCTTTTTTGACCTGAAAGTGACCTGACCTAAGCTAGATTCGACTCAAAATGACCTCGAATGACACAGACGACATCAAATTCGAAATCTATGGCCTAAATGGACTGCATAAAACATGTGTCACGTGACCAACGCATGATATAATATTTCCGTGACCTGTGATGACCTGACCCTGACCTGAAAATCAAAGTACAAGTTTGGTACCTTCAAAGTATCTAGAGCATCTGTTCACGAGTATGGAAACCAAAAATGAGCCTGATCTGACTTGTAAGACGGCGGCCAGAGCCCAAAATGTGAACATGCCAAAATGCTAATAATTTTTACTTTGACCTGACCTGTGACGTCATCGGTGACCTTGAGGTCAATGAAATTAGGTTTCGCACGACAGATTTTCCGGGGCTATCAGAAGCCGTTTGAATTTTGACGATCGGCCCAGTAGTTTCGGAGTTAGGAGGGGGGCTATGGAGAGCCCCCCCCCCCCCCCAGTAGGGGCGTGTTATACGCAGACCCCAGTGGGGCGCGGGTTAAGGCACTATATGCTGATCCTGCGGCGGACTCACCAATTCACATGTTCCGTTGTTCGACATTGCTTTTACATTGTGTGAGTAGTGCAACTACAAAAGAACTAAGAAGAAGGTAAAGCGATATGATTTCATTCGTATCTATACGGAATCACATGGATAGATGCTTGCACAATGCCTTATTTCCGCACATCCGGCTTCCTTGCAGGAGAATGTTATAGTGCAACTCGGTTTAGTTGATTGGTCGGATACCATTGTAATTGTAATCACAGCCAATTCCCATGCAATAACGCGGAAAGCCGTTATCCCACCTCACTTTCCCTTTTACCCTGCACTGCACTGCAAAATAGCCCAGATTATTACACCACCAACCGGAATATCCGGATCTTACATCGACCTCAGGACTAAGGTCTGAGTCATTCCTGGCCTACCTACTGAAACACGTCATTGAAGATATTGCGTCAAAGTGGTTCAAGAGATCGCCGGATGTGGAGTGTGGACACAGACGACCAGGGAAGGTCGGCGGAGATCGGAATGTGTTAGATCCGGGTCGCAGCCGGATGGGTATCGAAGCTGGGTCAAGCGGACGCGGTGCCTCGCCCGTGGGTGGCGTCGGCGGGTAGTTAATGATAATGCGGTATCGGTCGGCTGGAGAGCGGGAGAGTAGAGATGCGGACCGCTGGAGGTTCTGCCGCTGACGGTATGGGACAGTGCCGCCGGCGCACCCTCGCCAAATGAGTGTTTACCATGCTAGTCAGGAATGTCGATAAGACGGCTTCATCATCTCGCCGTGTGTTCCGGAAAACAATGGTGGATAATGGGTTGTAATCGGTTAATTGCCCTTGCTGGACATTGTGAAGATGGAAAGGCAGGAAGTTGTTTACTCTTGTAGGAGAGGAATATGCAAGGAGATAGAGCGACTGCGAGAAGTCCGTGTGATAGCTTGGTAGTCGGAAGGAGATGCTCCGTAATCGCCGTTTAATTCCACTACCGCATGTTACGTACAGACATCTCCATCACAATGGGTTGTCAATTGTCATGCGACACCCTCTGAATTGGCCCATCCCTCACCAGCCCACACGAACCCGGAACATGTCGCCTGGAGGCACAGACCGTCGGCGGATACTCCACCCCGCGACCCGCCACGCTCGAGTGAGCGCACTACATCGCCGTGCGGCACCCATCCCGCCATCGACTTGCCCTTCCTGGCCGCCTGCGACCGGGCCATTGCACAACGAAACGATCAGCGCCGCCGGAAATGATAGGTCGTCTCGTGCCACTGTGGCCTCTGTGCCACCCGGTGACGTAACCCGCGCAGCTGCGCCCACACCGCCAACGCCGCGGCCGACCAGCCCACCCGATGGAGCGGCACATGGCGAAACACGTCAGGGAGAACCGGCGAGAGCGCTTCCCAATGCCATTTTTCAGCGCGTCGGGTGTGAGCGCACAGTAAACACCACCTTCCGGTCGCCGCGAGCTCGCGGCTGTTTTGTCGAACTCGTGATTGCGGTGATGAGGTGATAGGACCCGCTCTGCCGCGGTCCTCGTCAGGCCACTGCTGCGCGAAATGGTTCCGTGGTGGTCCGAGTTGTGGCCCACGGGAGTCGACCAGTAACGCAATCGGTGGCACTTTGTTTGCGCACATGCTGTGCAGTGGACTGCCAGAGCGGACCGGCCGGGTCAGTTTTTGCAGAGCACTTTCCCGTGTCTGCGTCAGGCAGCGGAGCACTATCGAGGTGTAATGAAAGGCCAGGTCACGGGAGGCTGCTACCGCTGTCTGTTCCTGAGAAAGTGAGCAGGCGACTGTGCGGCTGCGCTCAGCATTGTTTGACAGCATCTGTAATTATAACCATCTCTTCCAAATACGTGACCGACTTATCTGAATGGTGAAATCGAAGTGAAGGCTTGAGCCATTGACCTATGCTTGTCATGCCCCTGGGAACCCTGGGCTGCGAATTATGTAAGAAGGATAGAGTCTCTCCCTTGTTATCTCAGCGGCTGCTTTTGAGGGCTGAGTGTGAAAAATAAATAGGTATTTTTATGAATTTGAGGCACATCGCGACGATTTAGTCATAATCGGTTAGATGTGCAATACTTCACAACTGTACCGAATAATTTCACACCTGACGCATGCCCAGACCTTCAAGGACATACTCTCTCTGCAGTTTTCAGCCAATCGCGTGTTCGCTGCACCTTTTTGCGCCCTGTTTAGCGCAGATGCACAATGCATGCATGTAGCAAGTGTTTACAAAACATGACACGAAGAGAAATAGAACAGACAAACTGCTGCGCTATCACGGCAAGGGGCTTACAGACCCCGGTGACAGCCGCAGACCAAATATTTCATAATTCACATCGTTTATAAACATTTACAAGTAAAAAAAAAACGTAAAAAAGAAATTATTTTCCCACACCGTGGACAGAGGTAACATGCAATTTATCCTGTAACGCGTCATAAAACGTTATGGCAGACGTTCACTTATTTGCTATAATAGACGTTTAATAATTTGTTAAGCGTAGCCCATCCTGAGGTATAGACATGTAAGCGAAATGTCAATGGGCGACATTCCTCGTGGTATTCGTTTTTCGAAAAACCCGATAACAGCCCGAGGGCTTTGTCATCATCCATCCTTGCAACAGAGACGTATTATACATTGCTGATTGGGTCTATCATTTAATAATTTTCCGCCAAATGTGGCAAAAAAATATAAAAGTTTGTCTTGGAGGAAGATACGTAGGGGAGAGTGGGGCACATTCTGTCACTTTTTACAAAATTAGCTCTGGCGCGCACAATAGGGTTGGGACCTATCTGCATGCTCTGTATGTTTTGGTAAAATAAAAAAGCTCAGAATTTTTAATGATTTAATTTAAAATCACTTTGTTAAAAAATGCCTAGTTAATTCAGAAATTAATTATTTGTGGCTGAAAACAACTTGCTTCTGATTGGTCGGGCTAATCATGACGTCACATGTAGGTATATAACTGTCTGTATATTTGGCGCAGTTGAGACATACATTTTCTATGTATTTTCCTATGGTAAATCGGAGTGATTGGTCGTGTTTTCAGTGTCTCTTTATTTTGCGCTGGTATTGCGTGGCTAAGAAGTTTTATCAAGAATGGCATATACTAAAATGTTCCTTTAATAATGGAGCTTCAATATCTGTGAGTTTTATTGGCAAGCGAAAACTAAATTCGCTGTTATTTTATCTGGAAATTACTCATTTTTTTAGGTCAATATTCAAAATATTTTACGGGAACAAGTTGGCACTTTTCTTGATTTTTGCACTCAAATCGCGTGCGATTAAACTGTATTGGAACTTGCAAAGAAGCTTGGTGATTAATTAACTGTGTTGTCATGGCACTGTTTGCAAAGCATTGACAATGAAACTCTGCCACGGCCAAAGACTTAGCAATGCCTCAAGTAATACGCAGGAGGGACAGAATTCAGAGTCCGATCGAGAAGAATCGGTGCAAATGCTACGAAGACCAGGCAGCTCTACAATAGCTAGTCGTCTCACTACTCTCACTCCATTAGACCAGCTGATTCCTGACAGCACCGACTCGGATGCAAAGATGGAGCTCATCTTCCAAGCCAGAAACCAGTTCTTTGATGGAAGATGTGATGCTGCCTCTGTCTCTGCTTTGTTGGCCACTTTGGACGGGGCGGAGCTCCGCTCCTTGCGTGAGCGGTTATTCGCCTGTCATCCAGAAATAGTTCCTTCGTTTGCTGGCCGTTCCCTGATTAGGTGCAATACGGGGAGCTGTAATCAGGGAAGTAACTTTCCATATGAAAGGGGTGCAGGTGCACCCCCGTCCCCCATCCACTAGAAGTGCACCCCCATAGGCTAAGCGGCGCCCCACACGCCGCCCCACACGATTAGCTCTAGAGCAGATGGCGAGGGTGATTTCCCGGCTACATTCCATCTCGGCGTCGTGATGCTTGTGGGCTTGGAAAGCGTCCAGTCGTATGTAGGGTAGTGTAGGGGTAGGGTTGAGTTCAATAAGGTCCTTACATTTGAAAGGTTTGAACAACCCGCAATCAGCACAACATACCACAAGTTAAAAAACTACCAAACTCCGCCCAACTAATATTAATAAACATTACAGCCAAACTAATGGCCTAAATAAAAATATATCTCAAACCCTAACAGTTATCGCGGGTGATGGCGCCATGAGTTGCTATTATCCAAAACAGATGCAAATAAACATGTTTGTATGTCCTATGTATGTTTGTTTTAAAAACGTTGCAGCGGCGCTGGGAACTGCAGTCTTAGATCTGGGTATGTTTGGCATCTGCAACTCTTCATATACACATTAACCCTATTTCGAACGGGGAGGCCTTTCAGGATTTTCTTGTACAATTGCCTGACGCCGCGAGACAATCAGCTCATGTTTGGTGACTTTTCCTAAATGCTCATTGCGCACATCTCAGCAAAAAAAAAAAAAATGCCGGGTCAGGTCAGGTCAGGTAACCAGAGCGGGTTTGTTGACCCCACCTCAGAAAAGTTTGCAAACACGTCAGAGCTTGAGTTTTTCACGAAGTTATTCCTCTCATCAAGTCTTCAAAACAGTACCTGCAGTATGTGTCGTTTGTATATCTCAGAATTTTTGATCTGTGACCTGAGGTTAGGTCAGAGTCGTGACCTTCACATTGCAAGCCTATGGAAAAGTATTGAAATGCGACCTGCACCTCGAGTAAACGAGTCAAAACCACCCAATTCTTTAAGAATTATGACAAATTATCTTATCTGTAATGATTCAGGTGCCATTTACTGACAGGCGGACACCGGGGAGGGTTATCTGAGCCGAGATCATGTGAGGTGATATCTACCATACATCAATGCTCACAATACTTACAATATTGACAATGCTTTTGCTTACAACACTTACAATACTTACGATGAGACCAGCAAGCACTCTGCCGTTACAGTTCTAACTTCTGTTTCGAAAACCGACGTTACACACATTCGCTGCCAGCATAACATGTATTGTTTGACAGTAACAAAATACAATTGACATCTGAGCCCCAAACGGACCGCCATCCACTCAAATTTTATAACCCTGACCGGTCAGGGGGCGAATGGAGGTCATCTCCTGGGCATTACACTCAGCCCTTGCACAAAATATCTCACCTCACTGTGATCATTACAACAATAGCACCGACTTGATAGTGGATTTCAAAGTACTTGCATCAGCTCTTCCTGCTATTGCAGACGATCATCTCCTCAGGGTAATGTTGTTCGGGACATGAACGAAGATCGTTTTCGGAGTTTCATAAGTGCTACTGCAACAGCCTGGCACAAAACAGGACTTGTACGCTCTTCTCTGCACTTTGCCCTTCAGTATATCACAAAAGAATTGTTTAGAATCCATCTTACGCTTCTTTCAAAGTCTCCCTTGCCAACGTAGGGCGTAGATAGATTGCTGTTGCTGGTAAGTTAAGGCACGGTAGATAGAAATTACCTCGGTTCTCAACGCCTTAAGTTATTTTCATAAAAAAGAACAAATAAATGATCAATAAGATGACAGGAATGTAAACATTTTAATCGTAAAGTAGTCCAAATATTGGAATGAGCTTTTGCTTTTCAGCATCCTCCGATTCATCATCTTTATCATTTGAAAATTCGAGGTACATAAAATGTTTATCACGCGCTCAATGTTAAGTGGGAATATAGTACACGGCAGACACATCAATTTTTGACACTGAACATTTCATCCGTAAATGTTTTAGCATAATTTAAAGTTAAAAACAGCGCGAATGGCAGAGTGAAACAAACAACATCTTTCACCCATTGATATAACATGTACTCTGTGGTGCGCCAGGGCTGTCTCATCCCTATCTCCGTAACGTGTCGTGTGCGACCAATGACGTCACGGCATTGCGGCGTTCTGATTGGGCGGCAGCTCTGAATCGCCCGACTGGTGGTCCCCGCTCGACAAGCGCACGTGCGCCGACTAGACATTTGTAGTGGCATTGACGGCAGAAAAAGTGAGGTAATGCAGAGCTCTGAATATACTTGAATAGAGTCTAAGCCGTTAGTAATACGTAAAAACGTCAGAAAGGTTTCTTGTTCGTCTTGATTTGAGCTTTTATGTGATAGAACTTTTACCTTAGTGTCGAGGTTGGCAGCTATGTGGGAGAGCCCTAAAGTTGGGTCATTTTCCATAGGATTGCATTACAGCCGTCCGACCCTTCGTACCTGTGACGTCACGGAAATCGCTGCTCCGGCCTAATGAGCATACCTTCTATATAGGGCCTTGGTGGTGCGCCAGATGCGCCATTATTTGTCAACCGCAGAAGGTGACATGTGACGTAACAGCATCAAGAGCATCTTTTTTCAAGAACTTTTCAAAACAAGTTTCCTATCTTTCTTCCCCCATTTCTCTCAGCATATTGATTTTATGAGGCAATGGTATGTGTTATAACGTGAGCTCTTTATTCACAACCAAAGCCGCATTGCGTTAACCTTCCTAGAGCGCCAAACACCGATCGCTACTACCACAACCGCGCTCCGCGCGGGCCGGCGGCCGACTGCTCTCGAACCCCACGTCTGCGCGCGCCGGCGCCGCCAATGGCGTCGCCAGGCCCCCGGGCAGGGGGGGAGCAACTGGCGTCGCCAGGCCCCGGGGCAGGGGGGGAGCAGCTCGCGACACCACACCCTGCCGCCCTTAAAACGGAACACATTCACTTTAACCTGCCGCCCTTAAAACGGAACACATTTTAAACCGGAACGTGGAAACAAACACATTACGCGTCGGAACGTGGAAACAAACACATTACGCGTCGGAACGTGGAAACAAACACATTACGCGTCGGAACGTGGAAACAAACACATTACGCGTCGGAACGTGGAAACAAACACATTTTAAACCTCGGCGATCAGTCGCCTCGGGCACCTCCGGCGCCGAGCGGAACGGCGTTGCGAGGGGCCCTCAGTGTCCCCGCCGCCCCTGCCGCCGCCGTCACCGCCACCGCCGGTGTGACTGTAGCCGCTGAGGTCACCGGTATCACCGCCGCCGCCGAGGTCACCGGCACTACCGCCGCTGCTGACGGCATCACCGCCGCCGCTGAGGTCACCGGCACTACCGCCGCCGCCGGGGTCACCAGCACGGCCGTAGCCACCGGGGTCACCGGCATCCCCGCCGCCGCCGAGATCACCGGCACGGCCGAGGCCGACTGCTCCCCGGTCACAGGCCTGACCGGCGACGCCGGCGCGGCTGCCGTCACCGAGGCCATTGGCGCGATCGTCTCCGACAGGGCGCCCGGCGCTGCCGCCGGCGCCACCAGCCCGGTCACCGCCGGTCGTCGCTCTGACGTCACCGCCGGTCGTCGCTCTGACGTCACCGCCGGTCGTCGCTCTGACGTCACCGCCGGTCGTCGCTCTGACGTCACCGCCGGTCGTCGCTCTGACGTCACCGCCGGTCGTCGCTCTGACGTCACCGCCGGTCGTCGCTCTGACGTCACCGCCGGTCGTCGCTCTGACGTCACCGCCGGTCGTCGCTCTGACGTCACCACTGGTCGCCGCTCGGACACTACCGCCGGTGGCCGCTCTGACGTCACCGCCGGCGCTGTTCCCTGGGTCCGCCGCCGCCGCCAACAGCTGGTCAACGTGGCGCGACCAGATCACGTGTCCCACGTCCACTTCATACGACACGGGACCGGGGCGGGCGACCACCGTGCCGCGGACCCACTTCTGACGACCGTCATACGAGCGGGCCCACACTGTAGCTCCCACGGCGAATTCCCTGCTCCGTCCGCCGGCCGTCTCACGCTGCCGGTCCCGAGCCGCCTGCAGAGCTGTCTCGGCGCTCGGAACCATGAGGTTCATACGAGTGCGGAGGTTCCGCCCGAACAGCATCTCAGCGGGAGTCCGTGCGGTCGCGGCGTGGGGCGTCACTCTGTACGCCATCAGAACTCGGGCGAGCGCCAGTTCCATGCCTCCGCTGTCGTCTGCTGCCAGAGTCGCCTTCAGTGAGTTTTTTAGCGAGCCGACCGCTCGCTCCGCCATCCCATTAGACGATGGGTGATGGGGCGCCACTCTGACATGTCGGATCCCGTTAGAGCTGGCGAACTGGGCGAATTCCTGGCTCGTGAACTGTGGGCCATTGTCCGTTACCAGCACCAGTGGTAGTCCGAGACGAGCAAAAACCGTCCTCATCACCGCTACGGTCCGCTCGGACGTGGTCGTCTTCATTGGGATCATTTCAGCCCACTTGGAGAAACTATCCACCATCACCAGGAACCAGGTGCCCTTCAGAGGTCCGGCAAAATCGGCATGCACCCGCTGCCACGGGCCGTCCGTCGGCTCCCACGGGTGCCGTGTCGCCTGCGGCGGCTCAGCTCGCTTTGAGACGCACGCCTGACACCCGCGAGCCAGCGCCTCCAGCTCAGCATCGAGTCCCGGCCACCACACAAAGCGCCTCGCCAGCTGCTTCATGCGAGTGCAGCCGAAGTGACCCTCATGCAGCTCCCGCTTGACGGTGTCGCGCAGGTTGCTCGGGATGACGACTCGGCCGCCCCAGAGCAGACAGTCGGCCTCAGTCGTCAGCTCCTCTCGGCGATTCTTGAAGGGAGCCAGGTCCGGGTCCACCACCGCCGGCCAGCCCGATCGCACCGCCGCCAGAGCGCGGGCGAGCGCCGGGTCTCGGCGCGTGGCCACTGCTATCTGCTGCGCGGTCAGACACGGCCCCTGCTCGGCGATGAACATTACGCCGCCTCCGCCGTACGCCGCCTCCTCTTCTGCCGACAGCCGGTTCTCCGCCTCGTCCGGCACCGACAGACGGGACATCGTGTCCGCCAGCCTCATGTCCTCCGTCCGGCGCAGCTCGATCTTGTACTGGTACGCCGCGAGCTGCAGCGCATACCTTTGCATGCGAGCCGCCGCCAGAGAGGGCAGCTCACGGTCCGGGTTCAGGATCCTGGAGAGCGTCCTGTTGTCGACCACCAGGGTGAACGGCCGACCAAACAGGAACTGGTGGAACCGCCGCACTCCGAACGAGACGGCTGCGGCTTCCCTCTCCACCTGGGCGTACTTCCTCTCCGTCGGAGTGAGCGTTCGGGAGGCGTACTGTACCGGCCTCTCGAGCCCCTCGGGCGTCACTTGCATCAGAGCCGCTCCGACTCCTGTCGCACTGGCGTCCGTGACGAGCCGCAGCGGCAGCACGGGGTCGTACCGCATCAGGACCGGCGCCGTGGACAGCATGTCCTTCACACGGCGCACTGCCGCGGCGCACTCCGCCGTCCATGCCCATTTGACGCCCGTCTTCAGTAGCGCGTAGAGCGGCGCTAGCACGGTAGACAGGTTGGGCAGCAGCCGCTGATAATAGCTGACTGACCCGATCAGAGATCGCAGCTCCTGCACGTTCCGAGGGTCAGGTGCTGCTGTGACGGCCGCCGTCTTCTCTTGCACCGGGCGCAGACCCGCCTCAGACAGTCGCCAACCGAGATACACCACTTCTCGGACTCCGAACTGGCACTTCTCTTTCTTGAGGCGGACGCCGTTGTCCTTCAGCCGCTCCAGCACCCGGTCCAGCCTGTCCATCAGCTCACGGTCGCTGTCGGCGCCGATCAGCACGTCGTCCAGGTAACAGACGACTCCTGGAAGACCATCCAGCACCTGGTCCATGATCGCCTGGAACTGCGCTCCACAGGTGCTGATCCCGTACGGGAGACGGTTCATCCGCATCGCACCACGGTGTGTGGTCACGGTGGTCATCTCTCGGCTCTCTTCGTCCAGCTCGCACTGGAGATAGGCGTTCCTGCAGTCCAGCTTGCAGAACTTTTTCCCTCGTATGCTGGCGAATAGCTCCTCCGGCGTGCGCATCGGATACTTCAGAGGCTGCAGCTGCGGGTTCACCGTGATCCGATAGTCCGCGCACAGCCGCACGCCGTCCTTCTTGGGGATGGGTACGAGCGGCGTACCCCATCCGGAGAAGTGTCCAGGAGGCACCTTCTCGGCGATCCCTTGATCCAGCCACTTGTCGAGCTCCCGCTCGATATCTTGCTGTAGCGCAAACGGCACCGGTCTGGCGCGTCGATAGACCGGTTTGGCGCCTTCCTTCAGTCTGAGCGCCACCTTCACCGGGATTCTGCCCAGTTCTTCTTTGAACACCTCACGGTGTTTGTCCATCACCTCCTTCAGCGTCGGCTGAGTCGCCACCGGGCACACGTTCAGCGTCTCCAGACCCGACGCCGTCCTCAGCGCCTTGATCCACTCTCGTCCCATGAGAGGTCGGTGAGAGCCCATGTCGGACACGACGAGTCGCAGCCGTGTCGCTCGGCCGTCCGTCTCCACGTTGACGTCGGCCTCGCCTCGCAGACGGATTTGCTGGCCGGTGAATGACGTGAGGTGCAGCTCACTCGGCCGCAGCGTCAGACCGGGGATGTGAGTCTCCGCGCTGATTATAGTCACCGGTGAGCCAGTGTCGATCAGCATGGTGAACTCCTGGCCGTTCACCCTGACCGTCGCCCACTCAGCTGCGGCAGGCTGCACGGCGCTGACTTGCCAGTCAGCCTGGTCGCCGTCCTGAACCAGCTTCACGCCAGTTCGCTGTTTGCCGCAGTCACGCTGCAGATGCCCACGCTCTCCGCACCGATAGCAGCGCGGCGCGCCGGCCCGCCATGGCCGCGCGCCGGCCTGCCGCGGCTGCCCGCTGTCCTGCCGTGGCTGCCCGCTGTCCTGCCGCGGCTGCGCACCGTCCTGCCGGGGCCGCGCGCCGGCCTGCCGCGACTGCGCGCTGGGACAGTGGCGCCGCCAGTGGCCCCGGCCGCCACAGCGGAAGCACGTGCCTGGCCCCGGGGGCTCGGTCGGCCTGACCCTCTCCGTCCGCTGCGGGCGTCGCACCAGGTGAACTGCCTCCCCGTCCGTCTCGGCCGGCGCCGGCGCCCCTGACAGCCGCGTCGTCAGATCCATCACGTCCCTGTGCGCCCGTGCCGTCCGCCGGACGTCCTCCAGAGAGAGGTCGTCACCCTTTAGCGCCGCCTCCCGGACCAGCTTCCTCTGTAGCTCACCTCGGCTGCCCAGGACGCATCGGTCTCTCAACTCACGGTCCACCTGCGCCGGCTCGTAGCCGCAGCGCAGGATTTGCGTCCGTAGTCTGCCCAGGAACTCCTCCAGACTCTCTTCCTGCTCCATTTTCATCCCTTGAAACTTTCCTCTTTCCGCCACCACATTATTCTTCGGCACCAGATACCGTGTTAGCTTCCTTTTCAGGCGAGCAAACTCGTCTTCTCCCTGTCTCTCGGCGTCCTCCTCAGGCAGTGAATCGCTGACATCGGCGAGGTCCGGGCCCACCAGGTGCAACAGGACTGCACACCGTCTCGCAGGCCCTTGAATGTCAACAGCGATCATATACCGCTCCAATGCCCGGAGCCACTTTTCAAAGTCCGTGCCTGGACGGTACGGCACCGCAGACACTATCTGCATCCCCGTTGGATCCATCGTGCCGCCGCCCTCTCACCAGCACGTCGTTTCTCCGGTCGGCTCGCCGCCGCTCCACCGTCGGCCCGCAGCCGCTCCACCGTCGGCCCGCGGCCGCTCCACCGTCGGCCCGCAGCCGCTCCACCGGCGGCCCGCAGCCGCTCCACCGGTCGGCCCGCAGCCGGGCGTCACCGCTCACACCGGCCGGTCACCGCTCACACCGGCCGGTCACCGCACACGCCGGTCGGTCACCGCACACGCCGGTCGGCCACCGCTCACGCCGACCGGTCACCGCTCACCGCGCCGCCCTGCGCCTGTACTTGGCGCTGCAGCTGCGGTTTCCCGCGCTTTTCTCGACGGGGGCGTCACGTGGTAGTGACGTCACACGCACGTCACCGCGCGCGCATGCGCACTCGCCCCACACCGCCCGGCCGCGCGCCAGCTTCCCGCCGAAATTGCCCGCTTCGGGGACCAGGCGCCTCAAACCGCATTGAGGCCCTCTCCGCCGCACCGATCGGCCAATCACACGCGCTACCACAGCTGCGCGTCACCCCCGGCCGACCAATCAGCGTGCAGGACGCCGACGCATGCGCCACGCACACCACACTGCCGAGGCATCATGGCCGCCACGAATTTCGGCGATCACATGGGAAACCCTGCCAGGACAACGGCCGCCGCGCGACAGGCACACTACCAGCAGCAGCGCGAAAATAAAAATACTAAGCAATACTAAGCACTAAGCATTCGTACTAAGCAACGTTTGCGCCCTCACCGTCCGTGGCCTGTCCGCCCTCGCTGACCACCGCGCACTGATCACTGGCCCGTTTCGCCATCACTCGCAATCACAGCTCCAAGGCTTCACCTTGATCTGATCCTCGTCGCCAGGATGTTATAACGTGAGCTCTTTATTCACAACCAAAGCCGCATTGCGTTAACCTTCCTAGAGCGCCAAACACCGATCGCTACTACCACAACCGCGCTCCGCGCGGGCCGGCGGCCGACTGCTCTCGAACCCCACGTCTGCGCGCGCCGGCGCCGCCAATGGCGTCGCCAGGCCCCCGGGCAGGGGGGGAGCAACTGGCGTCGCCAGGCCCCGGGGCAGGGGGGGAGCAGCTCGCGACACCACAGTATGCACCATAAATTCTGTGAAAATAGTTTGATCATTTTCATGCATTCTTAAAAAATCGAGTTCCCAACCCCATTTCAACAGCTGGTGTTTGATACTTTTCTGGTAGGTATATTCCCCACAACAAAAGCTTCAAATGCCCCATTGGTGTTCCGGTTGCATCTCAAGTGGTTTCGACGCTAGAGTTGGTTATGTGTCGATGCGTCATTTGACAGAAACTGTCCCATATACAGGGCAGGTTCTGTCAGCAATGGGACGCATCCTTCTTATCACCGCACGCCATCCAGTGTCCCTGGAATGCACGGGCGTAGGAACGTCATGAAAAGTGGGTGGGCCACCCTGTCAAGGGGCCTCCTTTTCCAGGGGGCCTCCTATTTTCAGGGGCCTCCAACTTTTGCCTCATCCTGCTGGCTGCTTTCAAGTATGACCTCCAAATCTAGCTTCTGAGATCGGGCAGATGTACCCAGGGGCGTAACCGCTAAAGCGAACAGTGCGGAAAGTCCGCACCATTTTTAAAACTTCTTCCCCCTCCGATTTTTTTTTTAGAATCTTTTTGCCGCAAACGGCGCATGACCCCTGAAAACCCTTACACAAATGTCTTCCTCGTTTCCCAGGTGCCCCCATTAGCTTCATAGGCTCCCTCTTTGGCATATAAGCGCCCTACGTGCCTATAGTCATCAGAGACATCCCTATATGTCCCACAGTCGCCCCGTTGTCGCATACAATGTGCGCTTATCATAGGCGTCTCTCTTTTATGGACACTTGAAGGCGCCTCTCTTTGCCATGCCGGCGCCCCTGTTTCTTATGAATGCACCCCCATGGCATTGATCAATTGCAATTTGCAGACCTCTATTGCATGTGGACGCCCATATATGTAGGCCTCAGAGGCGCCCCTCTTTCGCATTGAGGCGCCCCTATGGGCTTCATAGGCGCCCCTCTATTGCACGTATGTGCCCTACTGTCTCAGAACCGCTCCCCTTTGGCATGCAGACGCCCATCTTTCGTACGGAGGAGCCGCTGTGGTTCTTAGAGACGGCATGGTGCTCCCAGACGCAGATGGGGCTCTCGGAGTCGACAGTGACAGCGTACTCTTACACACCCCATATGGTAAGAGTACGCAACTGCAGCGGTTCAGAAAATGTCAGTTTTAGACCACTTCCATTTTCGCTAAAGGATCGTTGCCCCATGGGTTGATGGCTAATTCAATGAACTTTAATATTCCCTATTTGCGATTTCTTTCTTTCAAATATTAAACAAATGAGAGCAAGAAATCCACTAAGTGCGTACTCTTATACGACTTCACCCTAAATGTGGATAGAGGGCCCCCTCAGATTCATTACGAGTGGACCTCTCTGACTATCAGTCTCAGGGGCCTCTTGTGGCCAGTATGCATATAAGAGCCTCTCAGACCATCGGTCTCAGGGGCCTCTTCTGACTAGTGTGGATAGAGGGCCCTCCCAGACCACCGGTTTCAGGGGCCTCCAGTGGCCAGTTATATGAACAGAAGGGCCTCACAGCCATCAGCCTCGGGGGCCTCTTCTGACTGGTGTGAATATGAGGGCCTCTAACCACCCTTGTGGCGCAGTTGGCAAGTGCGTTCACGTTTGGTGTGGGAGGTCCTTGGATCAAAGCTGACCTCTGGCAGCGTTTTCCTCGGCCGGCTCCTACCCAGGAGATGGCAGTAACTGGGGAGTGTTCGCTCGGCCGTGGGGATTACCGCTGTGCCAGCCAGCGCCCCCGGCCGCAGGTACACGGGCCTGATCCGCCTTTAACCCTATTCCTGGCGGGCTCCGCCGGGACAAGAAACTGGCGGGGGGGGGGCCGATTCGGCCCCCCCCTGAGATCTCGAGAACGAAGCAAGATAGCGACAAGCGGTAAACGGCATCGGATACGCACGGCCAAGATCTACAATTTTTACTAAGGTCATTTTCAGGTCAGGTCAAAGATGACGTCACAGGGGTCGAAAAAGTCAAAATGGCGGCGCTAGATATGGAGAGAGTTTTTCTCGAATAACTTTCGAATTAGTCAAGATAGGAACAAACTAAGGGCATCATCGTGATCCTCTCGTCAATCCGCATCGAATGATATATATGTTGACCTCGAAAGGTCAAGGTCAAAGGTTGACCTCAGGTCACGTGACCTCGAGGTCATCATGTATATCATTCGATGCGTCTTGACGAGCTGAACACAATGAGACCATCCACGCGTCTGTATCTTGTTCCTGTACGGAGTTATTGGCCAAAAACCTTTGGTGACCTTTGATGACGTCACATGACCTCACAGCTGCCCAACAGCAAAACAGACCTCAAGGTAGTGAAGGTTGATCGTATATGAAGTCATGTATGGTATATGGGGCCATTCCGACCCGTTTTAGTGGTAAAAACAGGGAGTTGATTTTTTCCCCCATTGACTTATAATGGGGAGGTCGCGAAATTGACCTGACCTTAGGTCACCGATATCAAAATTCCGAGATATACAAATTGCACATACTGGTACCCTAACTAAACCCTGAAGAGAAGAAATTGATCGGTCAAAAACTCTAGCTCTGGCGTGATTGCAAACTTTTCTGAGGTAGGGTCACCAAACCGCCTCTGGTGACCTGACCTGAGGTCAGATCAACTCAAAATTTTCAGACATGTTGCGTAGAAGCCTTTTAGGAAAAGTCAGAAAATTTGAGCTTCCTAGCTCAACGCGTTTGGGAGAAATAACCAAAAAACCTCAGGGGGGGGCTCCTGAGGCCCCCCCCCCCCGCCAGGAATAGGGTTAAACAGATCCTTCGGTCCGGTGACATGTCCCGAGGGCACGGCCTCGCTTCATGTCCCGGAGCAGCCCTCTAACCTGCCGGGCCCGAGAAATCGGGATAGCCCCAGCGTGCGCACCAGTGCGGTGCCACCTGGGGTGCGTGACAGGAAGCGTGCTGTCAAGGCTGTCCCGCGTAGCGGGTGCCGAAAACGCTTTGTACCACTGCCGTGTATATAGTGTACTAACCCAGTATGAATGTGTGCTACTAACGACAAAAGCCCGGGTCGGGCAACAAAAATATTTAAAAAAAAATATGAGGGCCTCTCATACCATCAGTCTCAGGGGCCTCCTCTGCCCAGTGTGAATATAAGGGCTTCCCAGGCCATCAGTCTCAGGGGGCTCTTCTGACTGGTGCCACTGGTGCCGGATTGAGGGACCTCCCAGACCGAAAGTTTTGGGGGTCTCCTGTGGCCAGTATGAATAGAAGGGCCTCTCAGTCCATCAGTATCATGGGCCCCTTCTGCCTGGTGTGATTATAAGGGCCTCTCAGGTCATCAGTCTCAGGGGCCTCCTCTGACTACAGTGTAGATGGATAGGCCTCCCAAACCATCAGTCTCAGAGGCCTCTTCTGACTATTGAGGATAGAGGGGCCTCCTCTGACTAGTGAGGGTATGGGGCCTCGGCTAGACCGCCAGTGTCAGGGGCCTATTCTGACTAGTGTGGATGGAGGGGCCTCCCAGACCAGTGTGGATATTGGGGCCTCCTCAGATCCACTAGGGCCTCTCAGGCCATCAGTCTCAGGGGCTTCGAGTGATAAGTATGAACAGAGGGCCTCCTTGGATCCATCACGGCCCCTTGGAGTCCGTGCGTGGGGATTCGTGGAACTTATTTTTACCGAGTTTGTTTATTCTGGAAGGTGACGACGTCCTCTCAAATCGAGACGAGGGGCCTCGAGTAAAAAGTGGGTGGGCCAAAACACATGGTTGGCCCCCCCACCTCGAAAAGTGGGTGGGCACTTGCCCACCTGGCCCCCCCTGTTCCTACGCCTATGCTGGAATGTTTCATTTAAGTGCTTCCCACTCATTTTCGTATCATATATAGAAAATGGCAACCAGATTTGGTCCTGGCAACAAATTTTCTCACGTCTTCTATCACGCGCCTGAAATATTTTAGACAACTCCAGGGAGAGGAGGATTGAGTGTAAAGTGTGAACCCAATTGCAAATTTTGGTTCGGCTCCGCTGCACCTGAACGAGCGAGACGACGGCATGCACAAATTCCAACAAATCTGAACAGATGGGGTTGATTCTGGATTGAGTGACCGAGTGTGCCCCACTCGATGAAAATCAACATATTTGTTTTTTATTACAATCCTCAGCTATATGGACAACATTATGTTCAACACGATCATGCTGACATTTATAGCTAACCGAAGGGGTATTCAAAGTCACCATCACACTATCTGAATAGTCATGACCTAACGTTTTATTCTAGTAAAAAATGGATTTCCTTGCAAAAACAAGCTTTTCACATTTCATCGAAAATGGTCACGGGTATGTTGTTGTATTGATAGGACAGGACCTTGCCAAGCAAAAACAAATTTATCTCAAATTACCACGGTGACTATAAATTCAAACTAGGTACAACATCATACCTGCGCTCGATAGTTTTGGAGAAAGCCCCGCTGACAGGATGTACCCCTTGACAGAATCTGCCCCACTCTCCCCTACATTTGTCTACTGCCTCGGAACCTGGGAAAAGTTTGATAAGGATAATCTGAACTCAAGTTTGTTGGTGCTATTATTCCATAATGCCATCTCATTCGAATTGTTCTCGATGTCGTCGAAAGATAATAATCAAGCAGTGTGAGAGACAAGACCTGTCCCTGAATCATTTTTGTAACCCATGTAGAAACGCTTAAATGCTAACAGAAAATAATATGTTGAATGCTCCGCGATGGTGCAAAAAAAAAATCGGAGACATCCCACATCGTTTCAAGGATAAATTATGTAGAACAGTACTTACCAGCCATTCGTTTTTTAAACCAGTAGCAGCAGTGAAAACGATCAAATACACGCATCTCAAAACGTTTTAATAAACTAAGCTAGAACTATGAACATGAAGCCCGTTGGGCAACCTTGCAATCCAAATATCATCAGATTACGTCCGAAAGTCGATGTTTCTCGCAGAATGCCAGCAATGCGGCCGGATTTCGCCGTTCGATTGCGCGTGTAGGAAGGGTGCATGATGCCGGCACCGGATCGATAGTGCCGGCGAGTGGCGGCCGCGGAGCCGGATAAAACTACCTTACTAACCTACTTCGAGCCAGTGCGGGTCCGGCCGTCGGCGCGAGGTGGTCTCTGTGGCGAGCGTGGTGCGCATGCGCAGTGGTGAACCGACCCAGTGCCGCCGGAGTCGAACGGAACAGCTGATCGGAACTCGTCCGGTGAGTGACTCGGCGACTCGACTTGTGTCTGCTGACTCTATACCTGAGGTGGTGGACGGTAGTGTGTGCTGGCGACCGCGAGTCTTTGTGTCGTATGTCAAGAGCCAGTCTATCTTGTATCTTGAAATAACATTTTTAGTTTTAAGTTCTCAAGACTAAAAAGCAATGTAGGTAACCGCAATGCTATTGCTTTGTGCAAGTCGTGTGAAAGGTGCAACCGAGACTTTACACATGGTAAATGTCAGTTTATGCCTAAATATTTTACACTTTAAAGACATCTGAAAGATATTCGAAAATGCTTAGTTCACATTTTCTTTGCAGATAGGTATGAAAAGGCTGAAGGTTCCAACGTACGAGCAATTCATTCATTTGAAAGCAAAGAACTAAGCGAAGTGGCAAAAGTATACTTTTCATCTCATAATATGAGAATTGATCATGTTGCGTATCAGTTAATGAGACGCTGTGGACATTGAAACCTACATACATACCTACACAACTATGTATGTAGGTAGCTCCTTATCCTTTCCATGAAACGTTATTCGACAAAAACGTCGTTTTATGACTTTTGTTATAAGAGCCTGACCATTCAAGTGACCGTTGGCTACCATAACTAGCTGCAGCCTGATCATAGCAAATTGAAATGGGTAGAGAAGTCATGCTTCTGAAACCATCTCGTGGTATGGGCTCGCTTGTTCAAAGAAAGAAGCATCTTCTCACTTTTCTTGTTTTATTACAGTAAGGTCATGAATTGACCTGAACCCAGGTCAGAGACGTACAGCTTCCGAAAAGTAGATAAAAAATGTTTATTGCTTACCTGTAAGCTACAAAATTTCACACTTTTTGAAAATAATCTATAATGTAGGAGTCATAATTACATTTTTTATGCGCTGCCAAACATATCTTGGAATATGTTTCAAAATCTGTGTTAATAACTGTATTCATTAGTATTGCACGAAAACAGAAAAAACACTTTGCATCTAATATTAAGGCTAAAATACAGTATCCGGGAATGCAAAGCATCCGGGAATGCAAAAACGATGTGATGGGCGACAAATGATTTGCCTCTGGTATACCGTGACTCGTATTAGGTATGTGTGCCATTCGCGCTAGCGGCTTTTCCTAAAAGTAGGCTAGTAGACTGGACTGTTTGATACCATACCCATCTATTCACGCCCATATTCGTCCATTCACTTCGCATTCAGCTAAACAATGATATATTTCCCCACATCATAAACATGGTGATTTGCTCGCATGACAATAATGACGGCATTTCAGCAAATCAGTTGCCCTCCTACCACATTCAGGTCATCCTTAGCTCACACAACACGTGTGATCTAATTTCATATCCATCTCTTTCCCGGTCATTTTGTGACCCATTTTGAATTATATACTCCCTGTTTACTTATATGCATCCCCTCTCCGGCATGTTTGATCACCAATGATCTCTACCCTTCCTATATGTCTCTCTACAATCTCGCCACCTCTCTATATCTCCGCGCGATCTGCTCACGCGGCCCGCGGCGCGATCTGGCCATCCTGTTCAGTCGGCCACTGTGCCGCGCTAACGGTTCCCGCGGGTCCGGCGCGCTGGTCCGGCGCACCATCTCACTGGCACATCTCCGGCCGCTGCACGAACGGCCGGGAGGTCGCCGCTGCAGCCGTGCCGCCGCAGAAAACGGACGGCGGTGCGGACCCGCTGCAGTCGGCAGACGGCTGCGGTGACGGCGTGGATAATAGACGGTGTCAGAGGTCGCATTGTCTTCAGAAAAAATGGCGATTACAGTGATGAAAGTAAGAAGATGGCCGACGCAGACTTAAGGCTTTCACTCGAAATTTGTTCCTTGAATGGCATGAGGCTCACGCAGATAACAGTATCTTTTGAGCATGCAGCAATCGGTAGTCAACGGTTGGTAGTTGGCAGTCGGCAGCTGAGGCAGTATTTGTCGACAGACGGCCTAGATGTTGAACCTGTGTCCAGTGAACCGGAGAGATACAGCGCTGCGGCAAGCCAGTCTGGTTACGTGGAGCTGAGCAAGCCTGCTCGCTGGTATAACCGACTATCAACCGCTCCTCATCTCGACAAAATGTAACTGAACGTTTGTGTTCGTTTTGGGAAATCTCATAGCTTTGCCATTCAAATCAAATCTACAGACACACTTTCTAACGATCAGCTTCACGCTTATGTATCTTTCACTCATGAAATTGAAATATCGAACGTTCTCACCCCGGGCGGTCTGACTGCTCACGAGTCCTGTTTCCATGTCTGCCAGTCCCGACCACATCGGCACGTTTTCGTGTCCGGTCGTGTGTCCTACTTCTCCCGGTATGATCCGTTCGCACATGGTCCCACGGGACACCGCAGCCACGGCCGCTAACCGCCGCGCCGCTGACCCGCGCTGCCCTCGCCACGCGAGGCTGGTGGTTAGTCTCGGTGAGACGGTGTACCGGTCACCTCTGTGCCTCCCGGGCGGCAGAGCGGCTGGCTGCGACCGCTCACGACCCATTGCCGGACGCTCCCACGGTGCTCCGGCGCCGGTTGGCGTGCATTGGACCTCACTTCGCTAACTGTACTCCTCTCCGGCAAGCAGAGTCGGTGGAGACGACAGCGGTCCGAGCGAGATGACAGACGGCCGCCCGTAGAGCCCCGGGCAGAGAGTGACCGCAGGACGGAACTGGAGCGCGAGATGGGTCGGGTTTAGAGCTCACTACTTCGGCCAAACGCCGCTTGTTGCTAAATTAGCCATGCTGAACTAACTAGTGCCAGACTTAGTTTGTGGGTAACGGTGCTGGTATTATTCAATTACCAGGAACCGTGCACTCTGACAAACTTCTCGCAATATACCCACTGCGAATTCTCTCTTGTCAGCAAAACAGATAGCTTTTATAAGTAAAGTAAAAATCTGATAACACGTGAATCCCATTCATCTTTTGACGCCTTATTCAGCCACAGCCGGTGACATTACGTCTCCTTTACTGTTTCAAACCGTGTCACCGTTTCTCTAAAGCGTGGCTCTGTAAAGCAATAGCCGTCGATCGACCATATGGCGTTCTCCGTTATCCAAAGCGGTCACGCTGTACGACACGGTATGGTTCGCCAGCTGGAGGAGCTCCGGTCAGTCGGTGTTGTCCCAGCTCAGACTTCTTGCTGGGGAGAATGTGACTGATGACTGACTGGACTGATTGAGCAGACTGGCTGATGGAGATTCAGTCAGAATTGGTGCTTAGTGGTCGTCGGAGGCAGACTGTGACTTTTGAGCGCCTGGATGGGTGTGACTTCTAGTTGATATATGGAAAGCCGGTAACATAACCCACATCTCAGCGAGGCCCCATGCGGAGAGAGAGTGGGAGGAGGAGAGAGGAAGTGGCACTCCCATCCGGACCGTCCAGCTCCGAAAAGGGAGAGAGAGGACGGCTCGACACGCTTGGTGGGTGGTGCGTGGGATGGCCCCACTGTTTTTGTTACAGCGGAACCGGACGTCGATTGCTGGAAAGTTTATAACAAGGCCGAAAAACTAGATCAATGGAACAATGTTCCGAGCGTTGGAACAGGCTTCTGACTTGCTTTGGAAATTAAGTACGCTTCTTTATTCGTTGGATAATGAAGCACGCCGCAGACATGACCATGTAAAATACTAGTTGTGATGACAAAAATTTTAACAATCTCGCTCTTCATGTGTGAATCTTTTTGGACTTTTTATTCATATCAGATGCTCATGGAGATACCACTCCAATCTTCAAGTTTTATAAAAAAAGGCGCTGTTGATTCTCTCTGCCTTTGAAATGAAAACAACCCAAGTCAAACTTGAAAACGCTTTCGAATCTAATATGATTCAGTCAATGCCAGCCACATTTGCAGCAAACATCATTACACATTTCTGGTCGCTGAGCACCGATTCACTGTCGTGCCTCCTTTGGCCCCGGGACCTTACTTACACTGTCACCGTAATGAACGCGTCGTGACTGAAAGCGACCTCTGAATGACAGACATAACTCTACTGGCCCAGTCATCACCCTACAGCGTCCCCACTTCGTACCGCCCTGTGTAGAGACTGGAGAACCGGACGGCCGGGCCGGGGGGAGGGGGGAGGGGACACGAGCCCGCTCAGCGGGCCGGCTAGAAAAGGGAAACCGGTGGGTGTCACGGCTGTGGAGCGGGTCACGGCGCGGCGGCCGACCGTGCCGGCCAGTCGGTCTCGCCCTCTCCCCGCGGCCATGCGTGTTTCCATTCCACGCAGCGGCGAGCAGCGGCGGCCCTCCGCGCGCAGCAACGCTAATCCATGCGAGCATAATTCACGGATAGTTGGGCATGGCTTGGTGTCTTTTGCACCAGCCCTGCAACAATTATGATGCAATGAGAGTTATTTCAAAACGTGTGCAATTGTTGTGAATATGACATCAATCTCAGCCTTGCACATGACCTGTGCTCGGTCGTGCTTCAAACAGCCTTCGGCCCGGGCGTTGCCTCAGGCGTCACGGTAGACGTTGCGTGACTGGCACTAGTGACACACCGTCCCTCGAAGGCGGCGCCTGTCAGCCGTGTCGGGCGGATACAACATCGGAGGGACGGCGCCCGGTTAGCGCGTTCCCTGCCATGTGACGACACTCTGGGAGATTGGAGAGTCGTAATGTGACATTAAGCGTCCGGTAATGGCGTGTGTTGGTTGTCAACTGTCGGCAGCCACATTGGTGAAACGAGCTGCCTGAAATGATAACGACGTTTCAAACACTCGCTTATGAAAGGCAGCGTTAGATCAA
The DNA here is from genome assembly GCF_019059575.1 of Amphibalanus amphitrite. NCBI lineage: Eukaryota > Metazoa > Arthropoda > Thecostraca > Balanomorpha > Balanidae > Amphibalanus > Amphibalanus amphitrite. The sequence continues at coordinate 153,525 of NW_024882151.1, forward strand.
CGATCGTGCACTGAGCAGGACATGAACGGTTGCGGATCACAAAAAAATGAATGAGTTTTGTGAAATAACCGTCATTCGATTATAATCAATGTCATACAAAATCCACGAGCTGCTAGATGTCAGCAGAATCTAAAGCATACACCTTTATCTATTTCACTTTCTCTTCCAACGGAAATTTGGATCCTCGCTAATCCGTTCCCAACGGCTTTCCCGTGTCGGCCTTCAGCCCACCCAGCCCCCGTCCGGCCGGCTCCGCGGACCAATCCGGTTGGCTCCGCGGACGAATCCGGTCGGCTCCCCTCTCTGTGGCCTACTTCCCGCCGGCCGGCACCACCGGGCGCCGTCACATGCGGGTAACGGACGCGTGACGCCGCCAACGGCCGCCAGCGTGACGGTGAGAGTGACGGTCCGGTCCGCGGCCGTCACCCCTCTGTCTCCCCAATGGGTCACCGTCACTGCCCTGTGACGTCCCTGTCAGACAGGGTATAAGCGAGCAGTGATTAGCTCCGGGAGAGCACCGTTGTCTCCCGCTCCGCCGCTGACCTGTCGGGCCTTGTTTGTTGGTCAGTGGTGGCTGCAGGTGACAATTACCCGATGTTGTTTGGCCCAAATACGCGGCGGGACCCGGTGGGCAGCGACTGGGGACGATGGCGGAGAGACGAGGGTGCCGATACCACTGGGGTCGCCCGAGGGGAAATTCTTCAAAATATGTCGGCCACTGCCGCAGTGGAGTGATCGATAGCGAAGAGATCCTGATCTGAAGTTTATGGGACAGTTTTGGTAAATAAGCGTAGAATTAAAAATGAGCAACAGTGACACAGCTGGAATGTAGACTTGTTGCAGTCACCTCGATGTCGTATGGTATTAACCGTATCATTATGTGACCAAAATCTCTTCTTTGTTACAGATTAATTCACCAAAGATGACGCCCTTCAGGATAGCTGCGGGACTTATTCTTCTGCTTCAGGTGAGATATACCTACCTACACCGATGTTATGGCCATCAACTGAAAAATTGGTAATATCTGAAGATGAACTTCACTGCCTTCCACTTAAATATGTATTAAGCCTTTCTGCTATATCAATTGTTCATCATTATTTCCACCTGCTCACTAATGACAATTCATACCTAAGATCACTAAAAACATGATAGAATAGAAGCCCTTTGTCGCGTTTAACTGGATTGGAACACTGTAATCGGACGGATGAGAGTAAAAAGGTCCTGCTTTGGACGGTCGTGAGCAACTGTATTTTGCCGATCATGATGTGGGCTAGTAGTCAAGCTGTACAACTTGTGAGAGAAAGTCGCAGTCTATTCAGTCTTTGTGGAGCGGGGCAGCATGTTTTGCGAAACGTGGGCTGGGCATTGTAAGAGACTCAAAGGAAACTTGTCTTGGACTGGTGAAATGAAAAGAAACAAGTAGTACCGGTATCAAGACCGACCGTTCTTGATATACCATTGATTGACCAAGAAGTCAATTACCATGGCCCCAAGCTTGTGCGATAGCGGGCATATTTGTCAATGCAAGATCTTGATAGGATCTAGGAATATTTAAATATTCAAATTAATTCTGTCATAATGTGAGCAGGATACGTTTTAAGGTAATGAATAATATTGAGAAGCCATTAAAGCGAGCATTTCATATTATAATCGGCTTCTTTATCTCACGAATCGGTCGTTTCGATCACACGCGTAGTAATTCCGTCGCACAATTGGGTCACTTGGCTTCGTCAAACACAATCTGCCGACAAACAAGGCAACATGTGGAGGTAGGCTGTCTCGTTGTAAAGGTGCCCGGCCAGCACTGACACCGTCTGTCCGCGCCGCAAACGTCGTGCCTGCTGCGCCACAAACGTCGCTCCGTCTCCGCCGCGCCGTCCGCCAGCCGGCTGACGCCTCCTAGGCCACATTCCTGGCACGGCCACGTCTGTCGGTCGACGCGGTCACAGCAGCGGGCTCCAGTAACGCTGGAGTCTGTCTTTCTTATACCAATGGCCATCATCTGTCGCTACCGGACTGCGCTAAGCCTGTGGTCTAACTTCTACGAGCCGCTGTCTCAAATGACCATCGGCCCCTCCCTGGAGAACTGCCATAGGCGGTAGCTCGTGTCGCGGTAATGCCGTCTCAGCCACAGCGTGGTCCGTTTGAGTCAGTTGGCCCGACCGTCGCTCATCAGAACGGCGCCTCTGAGTGCCAAGTACGGCGCCTCTCGAGTGCCGAGTGCGGCACCTCTCGAGTACCGAGTGCGTCGGCGCAGTAACGGTGACGTGGTCGGTTATCCTCTGCCGGCACGGCGTCAGAACAACGGCCACAGTCATTAACCGGCCACAAGTAATCGAGGAGTGGGCTCCGAAGGTGGGCCGCGGTCAGTTAATCATCTCTGGAATCCAAAAACCACCCAGAGAGGTGCCCGGGTCACGACGAGCGTAAAAGATAATTTATTTAGTTGTGTTGGCGGATGTTCGGAAATGATGAGATAAGTTAATGATCCCGACACCGAATTGGATGCTGCTGAGGATGAGCGCAATAAACATGTTGAGTGATGAAGATGATAACCGCTATTCCTACGTTGAATTAACAGGACAGGCATGGCGATAGAAATAGCCTATTTGAGCTTTGGACTGTATCATGCCACGATATATGATATGAAGTTTAGGTAGCATTTGACCGAGATGTCAAATTGATAGCCAACTATCAAACTATGGTGCGTGGTAGATTTGAAGCTGTCAAATTTTACGTTCACAGCTATTGGAAAATAATCGACAATCAAAGCACCATAAATTTGCAGTCGCTCTGGAACGATAGCTCTGAAACGACATTAATTCCCGTATCAGTCGTTTAAAACCACCGCATATTTCACTCGGCGTGAGCTGGCCGTCTGCAAACATGTCTAACGCTCCTCCATCTCTCCTCCACCAGCTCGCCTCCAGCGATGACGTCAGCAATGCGGCCTCCACACACGACCTGGACGGTTCTCCGGACCTGCTGTCTGCCCACCTCCCCGTGGAGCACCGCGGCGCCGGCGGCGGCGGCCCCCTCCTGGGCGGCCTCTCGTACGGACCGCCGCCGTTCGGCCCTCCCGTCCACCCCGCCCCCGGCGACGGCTACGGCCCGCCGGCCAACGGGATCGGTGCCGACCCGTGGCTGCTGCCCGCACCCGACATGCCCAAGATCCTCAACATCGAGGTGCAGTGTGAGAAATCGAGCATGCGCGTCAACGTCGACTTTGACCGTCCGTTCTACGGCATGATCTTCAGCAAGGGCCACTACTCGGACGGCAACTGCGTGCACATGCAGCCCGGCTCGGGCGCGCTCAACGCCCAGTTCGAGATCTACCTCAACTCGTGCGGCATGGCCGCCTCGGAGAGCGGCAGCTACGGCCAGCCGAACCCGACCGGCAGCTTCGTGGAGAACACCATCATCATCCAGTACGACCCGCTGGTGCAGGAGGTCTGGGATCAGGCGCGCAAGCTGCGCTGCACTTGGTACGACTACTACGAGAAGAAGGTGACCTTCAAGCCGTTCCAGGTGGACATGCTGAACGCGGTGACGGCCAACTTCCTCGGAGACAACCTGCAGTGTTGGATGCAGATCCAGGTCGGCAAAGGACCCTGGGCCTCCGAGGTGTCCGGCATCGTCAAGATCGGACAGACCATGACCATGGTGCTCGCCATCAAGGACGACGAGAACAAGTTCGACATGCTGGTCCGCAACTGCGTTGCCCATGACGGCCACCGTGCTCCGATTCAGCTGGTTGACGAGAACGGCTGCGTGACCCGACCCAAGGTCATGTCCAAGTTCCAGAAGATCAAGAACTTCGGCTCGTCGGCGTCTGTGGTATCCTACGCCTACTTCCAGGCGTTCAAGTTCCCCGACTCGATGAACGTCCACTTCCAGTGCGTCATCCAGGTGTGCCGCTACCAGTGCCCGCCGCCAGCGTGCGGATCCCTCGGCTACGACCTGACCCCGCGCCACCCGGCCGGGGACTACGAGGCGGCTGGCAGCGACCGCGACGCCACCGTGGCCGGTCACCCCGCGGCCACCAACGAGGTGGACCTGCCGTCCCGGCTGCAGCACCGGCAGGGCGACGCTGCGCGGCCCGACGCTCCTGCCTCTTCATTCCCCTCCAACCCGCTGCGCCGCCAGCCGTCGGGTCCGCGCCGCGACACCCTCTCGGGTCAGCCGCGCGCGCTTAGCGACGAAGAGCTGGAGCGGCAAGCCGCTGAGGCCAGCCACCACTCTAGCTCCGAGCGCCGGAGGCGGCACGTGCAGCGCCGCGAGGCCACCACTGATGTCGAGACGGAGCGCATCATCCAGGTGGTGGCTCCTGGCGACGTGGCCTTCAGCCTGAACGCCAACAACGAGACGGTGGTGGTGTCGGAGTCGCGCGCCAGCGCCGGCCGCCACAGCGTCTGTATGTCGGTGCCCGGATTCGTGGCCGGCCTGGTGATGCTGCTGCTCGTGCTGGCCGTCGCCTGCATCGTCTCCGTGTTCCTCTTCTCGAGGGTGCGCGCTGTCGGCGGCGCCAAGGCCAGCGTCTTCGCTGCCGGCATCGACAACCCCGAGTTCATCAAGGGCGCCGATTAAGCGCCCGGGTTCACTAGAGGTTATCGGACAGACTTTGCGGCAAAAGAACTGCCATACGCAGAGAGCGTGCGCCACTCTGAGTGAGGGCGAATGCGCCTATCTGTGGGGACCAAGCAGGCAGACGTGGCCTTGTGGTAGCGACTGATCCACTCAACGAGCGGCTTCCACGTGCGTTCTGACCTGTTCCGGTTCACCTGTACTGCCCCGAAACAAGCTGCCCACAGACAAAGCTGCGCAGTGAAGAGAAGGGACTACTCGCCGTCTTTCTAAGTCACCCTGATGTGTAATAATCTTAGAAAGCGACCGAGCACATTGGAATGAGTGAAAGGCGTTACGGACTAAGCACTGCTTGGTAGATGATTTGAGTGTCGATTGTTGTGCATACCGATGTTTTCAGTATTTATTTATCACGCGTTACCGTTTTTCATATTGCTCCGCGTAGGCACGAAATTCGCCAATGCTTCCACGCACAGCCGCCTGTTGTTATAGCCCAGGACACGACCGGCGCGTTCTGGGAAGTGTGCAGTAGTCCGCGGCCGGTGAAACGGGTCACCGGTGTCCGGCGCGTATCACTCGCACGTGCCTGGCGCTCCAGTCCGATATGGGGCCAGGTGCGCCAGACCGTGACGCTGACCCACTCTGCCGCGAATGTCTTCAGCCCGCCGCCGCCGCCGCTGTAGTAGTGACGTCACCCATGTGGTGATGACGTCACCTGTGTTGTCAGAGGGGGCGGAGCGGAGGGCTGGGAGCGCGGGGGCGGCCGACTCTCACGGTCTATGTGTACAGAATGACCCGATGTCCGGCGCCGCGGGCGACAGGGGAGGTCACAGAGGTCACCGGGTGGTGCCGGCGCCGCTCACCGCGCCAGTTTCGTGACTGGGTGTTACCGATGACGAAATACAGACCACACATGAGATGGGAATGGTTTCGCGGTTTTGCGGGAACGCTGAGATTGAAATGAACGGGAGAGCTGTGGGCGAGGCAGTCAGTGAAAACACAGGCGTGTCACTGTCCGACTGCACCTCCCAAAGAGAAACTAACTGATCATATAAGGCGAACATAGGGAGTGTTGGAAGTGGTTCTTCAGAAATAGCCATCATTTCGTCGAGATCTACATACACTGACCACTCTGCAGCATATACCTATGTAGGTAGGTATAAGCGCTCAATAAACATGTAAATATGCATCATCGGGATAAGTAACCCTCACACAGAAACTAGACATCGCCATGCCTAATGAAAAAAATGTAGAAAAAGTATCATATCCTCATGAACTAATTGAAGTTTTCGCGGGTCGAAAACAAAGGATAAAAAGTGATGAAAAGCAAGCAATCAAGCAATCAGAACAATGACAATTCATAGAGTATTCCTTATGAATATCCACTATCCAGTCAGCCGATCCATCAAAATGCTGCACCTCGAAGTCTATCTGCATACCTGCACGCTTCCCATCATAACCCACCACGCCCTAGCGCCACACCTGGCTAGCACCGACATCCTTCCCGGTCCGAGTTCAGCCCCCGGCGGCGGCGGTATATAGGGCCTTGGCGGCGGCGGGCTCTCCGCGTCCCGGTCAGCTCCGAATCAGGTCACCAGGGAGGCTGGAGGTGTCGGCTGGGCCTCTCCCTGCCGGCCGGCCGGTCACTAGATTACCACTGGCACTGGTACCGTTGGCTGACCCGGGAGATACAGTGTGGGCTGCTCTGCTGCACCCCATGCAGCTCTCCCGGTGACCGCGGTATATACCGTGCGAACCGGACGCACGCGGCACTTATGGACGTCTGTGATGAGGCACATTACAGTGAATGATTGGGTGGGTTGTTAAAGGAACAAAGTGATTCGGCGCCTGCCGTATCTGCATAACGCAGCAGCATCAAATGCAGAAGCATCCTTTAAAAAAACGATGCAATGTCAGCACAATGATAATTAGGAGCTAGGAAGAAAATTCTGGTCACCATTCAAATTAAGACTGCAGGCAACATGAAAATAATATTACGATTGCTTTTGCCATCCGTACCTATAGAAAATACCTATAGAAAATAGCACAGCTGTAAAACTTTCAAATGGAGACAGAATACATTTCTCAAGATGGAAACCAGTTGGAGAACTAGGCAAGCGACATCTCTTAAGACAGGTCACCAACTGAATATAAAGTAAATCCTTCGCCATTATGCAAACTCAACGCAAACAATGGCTCGCACTGGCAAACTGCCAAGCCAAATGTATATGGTATACCGCATCGATAAGCCTCGCCACCAAAAGTAGGCACAATCGAAAGCCGGACACACACGTTGCGCCGTTAAATCATGACCGCTACCTCCATCATTCATTCTATCGTAACCACAATCACAATCGAGTCTTCCTCGGTTTTGGTCATGACGAAGGAGAGACATACCATGTCATGACTGAGCATTGAGCAAGTAGGTTTGGACCAGGCAGAGGCGTCAAACGACGATCTCTGCCAAACTGCTGAAGTCATTTCTCACAAGTTATATGTGTATAGTTATAGCCTGTAGTTATACCTGTTATAGCCTCGCCTGTGCATAGTTAAGATGGCCACATCTACTGTAGGAATATCACTAAACGCACAAAACTAACTAAGCACACACCCCATTCCACATTGCGCCTGTCACCTCCTCACAACACTTTATCTGGCGACCCGCCGGTAACGGGCTGGCGCCCACCGCCGTATACCGCTGTATCGAATTGACCGCCCTATCTGCGATGACCATCTCTCTCTAACACTTCATCTTCACCACCATCACCATCTTCATCGTCATCAGCCCCTGTGGAGACGCGGCATCATCATCTCGACGGGGTCCACTGCGGATGGCTGGCCTCAATGAGGAAACCGCTGCCTCTGAGCTGATGGCAAGAGAGGCGACAGCGCTACCGCACACCATCGCTTCATCGCCCATCGTCTCATCATATATATTATCGCCCCACCGGGCTCCCTTCTCCGACTCGGGGCTGGATCGTGGTGGCGATTGGTGAGTCGGGGGTCAAGAGAGGTGGTCTCTGATTATTAGTACTGGCTAGCCCCGGGGCCACATAATCATCCCCAACGGTTACATCATATAATAAAATGATCAGGATGATAGGACGATAAAGGGAGATGGCAGAATCAAACGCAAGGGTACTGTTCGTTACGGATGACTTTGAGGCTCTCTCACAATTGAAAAATGTTTCACTCATTGTTTTACTTTCCAAATGTAAAACACCTCTGGAGCAATAAGGAAGACAACGAGGAATGGTATGCTCAAGTATTATGTAAATTTGGTAGGTGGGCATATCGGTATATATTTCGGCTAACCGGTGCGATAAGGTTTTATTTATTGATTTTTTTTTATTTATGTCTTATTTCTTTAAATAGGACATAATATGGCAATAAAAAATAGGTATGAACTGTGTGGTCATACGATATTGATTGAGAGGCACATATGGCATTGATGCAGTTCACCACCGACAGGAAAAGTCGTCATGCATATCGATGTATGTGCATGAATAAGACATAATCAAATACGGCCAGTGCCCAAGCCTGTTTGAAAGCTGGCTCGATTGTTGGAAATCACTTCATGGCAGTAGGACACGTTACTAGGAGACGGAGTGATACTTCATCCTAATGCGTCCAATGTCCATCCGGTAGCGTGTGACGGACTACATTCAGTAGATCGTAAACCAAATTCAAACTCCAGGACCCGCGCGGGTCTGTCCGAGCAGGGGCGTTCCGGTCACATGGGCAAGTGGTGTGCCTCGGAGATCGACAGAGATTAACGACCTCTCCGAGTCCGGCGTGCGTCGAGTGAGAGCGGCGCAATCGGTGACCGATATCTCCGGAATGGTTCACTCTTATCGGTAGGCTAACACGGTAGACGGGCAAGGTCTGTGGCGTGACACGGTTTGCACTGAATGTCTTACAACTGCAGCACGCTCGTGACAAAAGGCTTGAAGTGACACATATCGTGGTCCATTTTAGGGGCTGGTGCTACTCAAATCCGAGGTCTGAGGACTGAAATTCACAGCGCGCGATATGTGAAAGCTGATACGGTCCAAGTGCGATGTCCATTTGGGGCTGACAAGGTGCAGTCAAATTATCGGATTAGGCCAACACTCATACGTGCTCGATATCTGCAAGGGCCAGGGGAATTCGTATTCATAGTTCTACTGACGCGCGTTATGTTTATGAAGGCTGTACCCGTTCTATTTTCTACGCTTTATATGTGCTTCTTGAGATTTTTATCTATACCGTCGATTTGTCTCGTCACGGTGTCAACAAATTAGCATATAGAAGACTAAAGGCTTTGATACCGAATCAGGCGAGGACGGATATGAAAGCTTTTCCTCAGAAGGGTTATGGATCATCGGATACGACGCACATGTAGTTAATGTATGAAAAACAAACATGCTCTTCCAGCCACCCTGCAATATACCCCTTATTGAAGCGACTTCACCAAATTTCAACACACAGGAAGGAAGCAGCTGCAACTATCACATCGCAAATCATGTAGTACGGCGTGGGTCGCTGATGAGCTCATTACTCCTATTCATTAACATCCAGCTCAATCATTCTCCCAAACCACCGGCCCGGCGCCTGATGCATGGTTCATCGCCGGATGTCTGCCGACCCTTCCCATGGAGACGCGGACCTCTGCATGCAGCGCTGGCGCCGCGGTAGACGAGCCCCGGGGCGGCATCGGCGGCAGACGAGCTCTAACGGTATATGGTCGGCTCTAGCTGACCGAGACCCGCCCACTGACCTCGGATGGGTCATATTAGGTCATGTGGCAGGCTAGGAAAGGGGTGGGGTCAGACTGGGCCAAAGGGTAGGGAGAGTCAGGGTCATGGACTGAGTCACAGGGAGGGACCGATACGGTCAGACTGAGTGAGAGGGCGGAACGAAACCGGTCACACTGGGTCACAGGGCGGAACGGAACGGGTCAGACTGGGTCAGAGGGCGGACCAGACTGGGCCAGACTGGGTCAAATGCCGGCAGGGGGAGGGTTGGGGTCAGGCTAGCCACATGGCGGGAAGGGCTGGCTTAGAATAGGTTATGGGACTGACCAAGGTCAGAATGGCTCGCAAAAGGCGAGCCGGGTCAGACTGGGTCAGAGGGCGAAACCGGTCGGGTCAGACTAGGTCACAGGGGAGGGGCTGGCTTGGGCCATCACCGGACGAGATGGAGCGGGGTAAGCCAGACTAGCGTGAACGGAGGCGGGAAAGGGTGGGGTAGGTCACCATGTTGTTGTTGTTGTTGTTCTTCCCTCCGCTTCTAATGAAGTGTAGCCTGTCGGCTCTGGGCGCCTCTGGCGGCCGCCGCCAGGGCCGCCACCACGGCGGTCTCCCGGACCTCCTCCGGTTCCGGGTGGATGGTGTAGCACGTCCTTGATCTCGTCCCCATCAGGGCGGGGCAGCGGAGGAGGACATGGTCCGGCCTGTCCGGCTCCTCCCGGCACAGGGGGCACCAGGACTCTCTGCAGTCATCTCTGTTGCACCCCTGGCATCCGCCTGGGATCGGAGACGGGGAGCGACCGATTCTGTGCAGGTAGGACCGGGCACCAGACCAGTGCCCGGCCCTCAGCTGGTGGACATCCACCGCGCTGGACCGCTCCAAGCCGGTAACTCGGGGCGGTAGGCGGTCGCCCATCACGGACCGGAACCACCCGGCTGGCCAGTTCTTGATAGTAGCCTCTCTGGCGGCTCTGGCTACTGCTCGGCAGATGGTCCTGGAGTCGACGGGGATGTCCTCCTGTGGTAGCTCCGCCGCTTCCTTTGCTATGGCGTCTGCCCGCTCGTTGCCTTCGATCCCGCAGTGGGAAGGCACCCACTGAGCGTGAATCGGGCGGTGACCCTCCCGGGACAGCCGCGAGAACGCCCGCCAGATCCTGACGCCTAGCGGTGACGTCTGCGCGGTAGGCCCCGCCCGGAGGGTAGCCAGGGAGGCCATACTGTCCGTGCAGATCACGATGGGGATGTCGCGGTCTCGTGGATTGTCGAGCAGGTGCTCAAGCCCGGACGCCAGGGCGAGCATCTCTGCTCGGTAGCTGGAGCAGTGTCGTCCGGCCGGTGTCTTCAGGTCTTCCTCCTCTCCGTCCGACCAGATGACTACTGCTCCAGAGCCTCCGTCCTTGACGCCACCCTCCACGGAGCCGTCCGTCCACAACCAGGTTGCTCTCTGTGGTAGAGCGGCAAGATGACGGGTGGCAGCCCGTATCTTCTCTCCTTCTGTCGCACCGGTTCGTAGTGGCCCCACGTCCAGGCAGAAGGTGACGTTTCCTCCGCGCTCCCACGGCGGGATGCGAGGAGGCAGCACCGGCTCGATCGGTGCGGTGACCTCCACCTCAGCCAGCATCTGGCGGCCCAGCGTTCGCCACCCCCGCACAGAAGACAGCCGCGAGGGCGCCGAGGCCTCAGCTGTCCTGCGCAGGGGGTCGGTCGGCGGTAACGCCAGGGCACGACCCAGTAGCCGAGCGGCGAGGACTTTCTTCCGCTCCTCCATGGGGGCCAGCCTCGCCTCCGCCATCACCGCGTGTGTCGGCGTGGAGCGGGGGCATCCGGTGACGATCCGCGCGGCCGCCCTCATCTCGCGCTCAATGAGCTCGGCGTGAGATGGCGCGGTTGCGGGCAGCCATGCAGCGGCAGCGTGCTCCAGAGCCCCCCGAACATATCCGTTGGCGACTGTTCTTAGAGCCTGTTCGTCCAGCCCCCAGCTGCGGCCGGCTAGTCGTCTCAGGTGGGCGACGCGGGGGCGGACTCGTCTTCTCAGACGGCGGCAGTGTGCTCCGAACTGGAGTCGGCGGTCGAACTCGATGCCGAGGAGCACCAGTGAGTCGCCCGCCCGCACCGTCTTCCCTGACACCTTGATGGTGCACCCGACGGCGTCCTTGGCGTTCTGCGACAGTACTAGCAGCTGGGTTTTCTCTCCGGCCACCAACATCTTGTTTCGGTGTGCCCAGGCGGCTAGAGCATCAGCCGCTGTCTGGGCGCGTTGTATCGCCGTCTCCAGAGTGTTGCCGGAGCTGAGCACAGCAGTATCGTCAGCGTATATGTACGGTGAGATGCCAGGTGCGCGGAGGGCCTCGGCTAGTCCTGCCGCCCATAACAAAAACAACTGGGGGGACAAGACGCTTCCCTGAGGGAGGCCCGCGCGGAAGATCCGCTCCTTGGAGAGCGCACCCTGTACCTCAACCCGCACTCGACGGTCTCGTAGCCAGCTCCACACCCAGCGAACCAGGCACAGAGGGAGGCCCAGCTCGAGGAGGCGCAGCTTCAGAAGTTTGTGGTCTACCACGTCGTACGCTCGGCTGAAGTCGTACGCGGTGAGGAGGTACTTCTGGGCTGTGCTGCCGTCCGGTCGCTCAGCACGCCTGTCATACTTGGGCCGCTGCCATCCGTCTTGGACGTTCTGGACGAGCCGGCCAATGCTATCTTCTGCAGACCGCTTGGCTCTGAAGCCCACCTGTTCGTCAGGGACAAGGCCGCGATTCTCCGCCACGAACGCAAGCCGAGCTAGTATCAGTCGCTCGGCGAGCTTGGAGACGCTGCTTGTGAGCGCGATCGGGCGGTAACTCGTCAGCAGACGCTTGTCCTTGGAGGCCTTGGGGATCGGAATCACGGTGGCCGCGCGCCACTCCCGGGGGACCTCCCCGACTCTCCACGAGAGGTTAATCACGCGGAGAAGGGCTCTGCGCGCCACCGGACCGAGGTACTTGATCATCTCGTTGGTGATCCCGTCTGGTCCTGGTGACTTCTTCAGTTGGAGAAGTTGGATTTCTCTGGTCAGCTCCTCCTCGGAGAATGGCGAGCAGCACCCGGTGTGGTCGCCGTCACAGTCGGCGCAGCGACGCGGTTTGAGATCCGACAGTCGTCGTCGCGCAGCTCGGTCGATCTTCGGCGCCCTCACCTGGCGGGAGACATGGGCGTACTGGGCGGCGAACGCATTGGCCTTCTCCTCGGCTGTTACGAGTAACCGGTCTCCGATCCGCATCGCCTCGCCCTCTCGGTGGTCGTCGTCCACGGCACCCTCCCACTTCTTCAGGAGGTCACCATGTCGGACACGGGGGCGTGGCTGAGCTGAGAATGACCCGTGAAAATGTGAAGCAAGAAGACGGAGCAGAGAAGTGATGAGGGAGGGGCGGTGTGACACCACAGTCAGAAACTGACATGTTTGATGCAACATAGCTAGCCGTGGCTAAGTTTAGCCGTAATGTCAAGTGCAATCGTGTGAGAAGTGGGTGCGGTGGCTGCACACCTCGCAAGGTAAGCCGCAGCGGCTTCTGACGCTCCGAACCGAGACAAATGGATGACGAGTGGGTACTGGGTACCGTCGGCCCAAGAGCCAATGACATCACGGCTGGTCCACATTTCCCACCAGCTCGGCAGCCAGTGGAGCGAATCCTTGCTGACAAACGATTCAGTAACACCGTGGCTGTTAGATTCAGTTTGCTGGTATAGTTGCTGTTGTCCCACGAATGCTGGACATTCTTGGGAGGCACAAGACTTGTATTTTGCGCAACGGCTGTGTGAGCGAATTCATGCAGCGTATGAAGGTAACGTGCAATAAAAATTCCTGCGAGTTTATAAAACGTAACAAGTAGCGGTAATCAAATTAACCCTCGCATGTGTAGGGGGGGTCGGATGGACCCCCCCCCATGGTTTTTCGCGAATAACTCGCGTAAAAAGCGGCCGATCGCGACGAAACTTTCAGTACCCTCGCATTGATCAATTTTACACCTACCCTGAAAATTTCATGACCCTGACCCAAATGACCTTTGACCTGTGACCTCTTTTCCGAGACCATGTTTGGCCGGAATCGCGATTTCGCGTACGTCGGCTCGCACTAGCCGCGTGTTTGCAAGCTTTTTGTGGTTTCAAACGTTCAAACATGTGATTTGATGTTACTCCCGTGTGTGTCAAGGTCACCTGAAGGTCAGGTCAGGTCATTGACCTTTGGTGACCTCGGGTGACCTCGGGTCACTTTTTCGAGTTTTACATGTTTCTAGGCTAGTTTTTGCAGCTGAATTCGAATTTAGCAACCATTTGAACATTTACGAAGTAGTTTTGGTGACTTCGTAACATGTTACGAAGCTGTCAGAGGCGGTTGACACGTACTACGAATACCCATCACGACGCCTACTGGTTGACCTGACCTGACCTGACCCGACCTGGTCTAAATGCTTCAAGACATCATCTGTGCTCAAAACTAATACGATATTCGTGATCAGCACCCCGAAAAACCCCTTAGCAGCCACACTTTACGACTTTCTAACAGGTCCCGATTTTCCCGACTTTGGGTCATTGACCTGACCTGGAAGGTCAACCAATGACCTAGGACCTTAAAATTGGGTATCATCGGCTTCCTCTCGTCGCGGGCAACACGCTCGTTTTTTCCGCGAAGCTCTAGCTCGATCAGGGGCCAAACGGCAAGGGGGGGTCCAACCGACCCCCCCCCCCTACACATTAGAAGCTGGCAAACGCCGCACACATGCGAGGGTTAAGTCGCAATTGACCTTTATCGTAAAGTGCTGAACGTCAGGCGATAGTCATAGTGGGCAGCATGTTCGGGATGACAACATAAATATATCTGGAATCATAAGGCGACAAAACAGCCTCCTGCATAGTTAGCAAGTTTAGAACCATGCATGCTCCGTGGCTAAGGGTGTGACACAGTCACATATTGCCTGTAGTGCTACTTAGTCATCTGGTACAGAGCAAAGTTTCCAAGCCAGTGCGTCCATCCGCAGCTCGAGGTCATGTCGTCACGGAGCCAAAGCCGTGTTGTCACACACTTGTCACGCCCAGTTGGCGGCGGACAGGTCGCAGAGGTCACGTGACGTCGTCACGGACCGGTGCTGAGGGTCACATGTCATCACAGCCAGACGGCGGCGTGGATCACGTGAGATACTGCAATGCTGTCGCCGTCAGAATTTGCTAGATTCATCAGGACAAAGCGACTGTTTCACGGATCCCTTGCAACAGCGACTGGTAACTAACTGATGTGGAAACGTTTGTTTATCGATTTATCGTGAAGATGCGCTGCAAAAGCAGACAATATTTCAAAGTCACTGGATATTTATCCGAAAATTGTATAGATAAACCCCACTTGAAGGCATATGCTGCTGTAAACCATGCCTTTTGGAGAAGACAGCCTCTTCCGTCCTCCATAGATACCACATGGACATGATGTTTGGTCGATCCCGAGCCCTAGCTCTGTCCGAGTCTTCAGACAACAAGGCTGACCGTTACAGGTCATCGTTTTTGCCGGCGGCGAATTCTGCGCGAACGCCTCCGCCAAAGGCGTTAGCCCGCCACGAATGCACGGTCCAATGTGGGCTGTGCCGCTTCATTGATCGCGCGAATAGGTCATCCCGCCGGGGGTGTTCCAGCTCAGTGTTGCGGACTACCGGCGGCACCGCCCGTGCCCAGTGTACGACCTATAAACGAGCGGGCGCCGTCGGCATTCATAACCGGGCGGACGGTGCAGGGCCGCCTACTTGATCAGTGAGGCGTCCCCGGCACGCCGCTAGCAAAGGAGAGGAGCTGGGCAGGAGCCGGAGAGCCCGCCGGCGCCGCGCAGGGTCGGGAATGCTCCCACAGGGCCGCGGAAAGCAGCGGTTTGAAGATAAGGGATGATCGAACTAGAACAGCGCAATGTCGGTCACTCGGTGGAAGCCAGATGCACTAGAGCGAGACGTTGCAGATGGTGTGATAAAATTAGGAGGCGTGTCAAATATACCTACCTATCATAACTTCACAGCAAGTGAAGAACTGGAATCAGGCACACAGTAGGCAATGCTCTGACGTCCCTAGTGGGCTGTGGGTATTAGGCATAGGAGAAACAAGCATGTATGCAACCGGGGTTAGCAGCATCACGTGGCCCATTTATTAAACAAAATACTCCGAAGACACATGGAATTATGTTGAAATTTAAAGCGAGCTTCTATACCACAATCGTTCTGTTGTGGGAACGGTAGCATGGGTTTGGAACCCGAAAGAGACAATGGAGCATGCTTACATTTCCAGGTAATATTTTCGAGCCAGCCAGTTCGTATAGAGTGAAGCATTATGTATGTAATATATAAGTTCAGCTGACCCTAAACTTTCTTCGAAGCTATTAAACGAACATAATGATACCTACATCGCCATACATGCTCACTTTCCTATACATCTGTTCAGCACTTTACAGTCATCAAATAGAAAGGTTTTGTGATGTGGCATGATTGTTTGAAAGCATTTTTATCGTTGGACGGTCCAGAAACTGATGCAGATTGCAGAGCACTCCAACACCTGTTTATCCACACTCGGTATCTAAACACGAGTGAGACACATGTTCGTATACGGTATAGGGTCACTTTATAGCGCCCGACAGGATAGACAGCCTGTACCGATATCTGATCGGGTTTCACTAAGCTCAAATTATAGGAGGCAGCCACCTTTCACGACAGTATTCCATTAAGAGCTTGTGCTTTGTCATGAAGCTGGGCCAATACGCACCAGGATCAACCGATGCGCCACAGACATTGAGAGCACGAGTCCTCTCCATTGCAACACTACACTCGCCTCTCAAGACGCCCTCGTGGTGGCAGGACACGAGTCCATCCTTAAGATCCCGGAACAGAATGCAAACGATATTACCACACAGCTCCCATCAGCATGGATCAATCCCGCATAATGACCATTTTCACTCGTTTCCTCGGTGAGCGGTGGTTCCGCGTGACTGCAGACACCTCTGCAGTCCATCCATCTCGAACGGGGCCCACGAGGCGACAGGTGACCGCTGGAGTGTGACGAGAGGACCCGAGATGGTGTTTGACGATCGCGATATAGTGCACGGGTGAGGACCCATAACCACGCCCGTGACGGCACATTGCATTTCATATTGTGAAACGTGCCAATAAATTTCGAGCATGTTACAAACTAGTCGCTTGTTTATTCCTTGCTGGCACCGTCCTTGCATCATTGTGCCAGTAAGTCAGATAGGCTTACGAGTGGAAAGTGCACATTTACCATGCTACATCTGCAGCAACGGTATACCTCAACGGAACATCTTAATCGTTTATTCAATTACAGAATACAGCCATTGAAGTGAATGGCTTGAATGTCCACATGGACCCCTGGCCCAAATAGCAGCTCCACAATGTCACCGGAAGGAACAAAGCGCGAGTGAAAGCGAGACGCGATGTCACTGTTCATTCAATAGATAAATTGATTTATTATGCTTCCGGGTCAGCCGCGGCGTAACGTTTCTGCTTTTGAAACACTCTTACTTCACGCACAATCAGTGGGTGCTCTCGGCAATTATAGCTGTGACTGAGTCCAGACGACGCTTGGTTACGCCAGCGCGGCAGCTATCAATCTCCCATCAAGTAGGCATGGTTCCGGAACGGTCTCCCTTCCGAGACGCCTCTTGACGCGGTGCCCAGGGAGCGCTTTATGACGTGGGGAAATGCCATGCGATGTGGGGGTGAGGTGATGTCCCATTGTTCTTTGATACGAGGTGGCATCCGTGACATCAAGCTTTAACGGTTGGAAACGCGTACCATTGTGGCTACATACTGTTGAATGTTGGACTACTTGAAGTCATTTCATCAAAGTCAATCGTAGTCGCTGCATTACCGTTTCCGAGCTAAAGCGTGTGTTTGCCGTTTCTAATGCTAACCCTTTGGCACACGTGAGCACGCGCCAAGGGCGCACCCCCGGCCGTATCCTGCCCAAAATTTAATACGACCTGTTGAATCACGTGACCCACGTGTGGTAAAAATGTCACCCCCTGCGTCAATCGACGGCGCCGCAATGAGCGTTTTTGGGCGTAACCCCGACGGCGGCGGCGGCGGCGGACTTTTTAGGATTTATAAGTCGTGCGGTAAACGTTTCTAATTTCCGTTTTCATTAAATAGCGAACACTGATGTTGGTGGTAGACAACATTTTTTTTTCCTGAAACATACTGCAGCAAATAAACCAATATGCACAGGTAATAGGTTTGGAGACAGTAGACAATACAGTATCTTACAATTTACATTCGCACCTAAAATGTCCAAACTTCTGGCGTGTGTCATTATGTCAAAGTTACATCATGTGCGGCACTACAGGTTGGTAATTGTTTTCTATCTTTTCTTTTCACGCTATGTGACTGGATGCAATAGGTGCTCCGAACAAGGCTATCTGTGGGCAGGTCTGCCCGAGTTTAAAGTGGTAATCTCTCTCCGGATATTGTGCCAGCCACAAAACAATGGTGCGACATTACCACAGACCGGAGGCACGCGCTGCTCAGACACTTTATGACGTCATAGAACTGAAACAGCGCGCCCGCGTTCACTCTTTGACACTAAACAGGCTCATTCTTTTCGGTGCAGGGCGACTGTATGACGTAACGTAGCACATACGGAACACTGAAAAGCAGCGAGAAGTAAGAGCATTTATGCCGCGCATTTACCCTTTTATTATCGCTATTTCTTAGTTAGTTCACGCGCTCAACGCATGCGTCATGCATAAAACACGTCAGGTGCCAACAGCACTTGAAATCTAAGCAAACTTAAACCATCAGTAGGTAGGTATTTATTTCCACCACAGGCAGCGCAACAGCCTGTACTGGCAGTGGGGCGTCAGCTAAAGTACTAACTACCATGTACCAACCGTTATTAGCAATACGTTGCCCAATTCTGATAATGAAACTTACGCTATCTAACCGTCTAATGTCACCTCTTGCCACATGGCTCAAACAGCAGAAGATAATATGCTGTTCGGTGCCGCAAACCATCATGCAAGGCTCTAAACAGTTGGTCAATTCATCACCGTACCATCCTCTCCGTTTCTATCTCAAATTAGCCTGGTGATGTTCTGCCTCACCCTGTCCCTATTTCCCCCCATTACCAGAAAGCCATCTAGCCGCATGAGAAACTACCGAAAACCAATTGCCTTCCACTGCATTGCCTTAATTCCTACAAAACTTGGTCAGGCTCCACAACTTTGCATAACAAATCAATGAGCAATTATATGCAAAGTCACTTATGTATGTATGTACCTACATACCTAATCATATCGACGCTGCTTTCTACAGATGGGATTGAAGGGAACTAATGAGCTAAGTACAACAAATATATATATGCGAATTCTTTGGGAGTCTGTGGTTGCTTTATGTCATGTCCGTTAGTGCCAATAAACGGGCACTGAAAACACCAAGATTGAATAAACATTAGCTTATGCAAATGTTCCGCCTCATAATTGGTAGTTTATGATAAACTAATCCCAGTTTGTGTCTGTTCATCAATTCTTCCCCCGTCCACCGAAAAGACCGGACCCGCGGCATCCTCAAGTCCGCAGTCCCCCAATCAGTGCGATCCCGCCGCCGCCGGGTACCGCCTCCCCCATCGCTCCCGATCCCGACCGATCATGACCGGTGCTGTCGGCGGTTTCATCGGGCGCGCTCGGCGGCACGTCACGGCCGACACGCGCCGCCCGTTGCGTCACAGCGCGCACGTGACGCCGGCAGCGGCGTCACTGGCGAAATTGTTCGGCCGAGTGCTCGCGCGCGACCCGCCGCCCCTGGTCGAAAGTGTAAGCGGGCGCGCCGGGCGACCGGTGACCCGAGCCGTGACGAGCGGCGGCGCCCGCGGCGGTCTGAGAGGACACAAGGGTGCTGTGGGGTCCCTGTTTTATGCCTGAAGCAGGCGGGCTGTCGACCACCTTCAACGCTAAGTCGCAGACCGCTGAGACATGAAATGCAGAAAATTTTCCTAAACACGCCGATCCGAACAGTCAGCCGTGGTCGATCCCTGAAGAGACGGCTATTACATGCGAGCTTTACGCTACAGAGAAAGTTAGATGGAAAAACCAAGCATTTGTAGTTGTGACGTAATGACATAACTTCACCAACAAACCGACCTTGAAATGCAGAGCACTGGCAGGTAATTGATTATTGAATATGCCTACCTAATTATAGCCTCGGTGACATTTTATCAAAGCACAGCAATGAGCAATGTGACCATTGAAAACAAATACCTACAAAAGTCAAGTATGTTAATATCGACCTGAGAAAAGATGACCTGAAATAATCCTGATGATATAAGCATCACCCAAAAGATGCACAAGACCAATTTAGGAAAATATTATTCATTTTAGAGTCAGCAGGCCTTATTCAAAGTTCATTGCCTATTATCTGTTGTAAGAATTAAATTTCAAAGCGAAGTACCTATTTGGCAGAAACTCGGCATCAAGCCTCCGCCCTCACACGACTACTAAAATCAATAGACCGCAACTCGTCGCATGCGTTGATAGCGCGACTCACAACAGCAACTCAAATGCCCCATTTCTCAACTGGCTCATTCAGAGTCCTTGTGGAACGTCGAACGCAACATAGAATGCGTCAATCGCGGGCCGACATAATTCTACCACAGCACGTGCAATGTGCCATTGACAGGTCCGTTCCAGTACCGCAGCCAATTATCGCTGCCTTTACGAGCCGTCTAGTTTTGTAACCATCCAAAGGGCCTGGGACGCTCCAAATGGCAGTCAAGTGACTGAGAACTGGGCATGTTAATGTATTCTTTAAGTGTCACTCTGTTGCGAACGGTGGCGATACATGACAAAGGGACCAGGCGCAATAAATTGCTCATCATTTCGTTAAATAACATTTCATTCAGGCTGTTTCTTTTTGTTCCATGGCAGTTCTTATAACCTCATGCAATTTATTAAGACAAATCGATATGCACTATACCTACATCAAACTCTGAACTGACTAAATTCATGTTGTCAAAACTCAGAAGCAATAGGTGACGAGCTACACAAATAGGTAAAGAACCAGTCAAGATCTCATTCGTTCGAGCGAAGGCACCAATGCGCTTACCTATTCATTAACTGTTGATTATTGATTATTCAGTTTAATACGAATAATGCAAAACATAAGCAAAAAGTGATTTTGACATTATAATATTAAGAGCACCAGCACTGGTGCAGAATTACATTTTCGTAAAAACAGCTCGCTCAGTGTGCAGGTATAGAGCTCCGTTACTCCGGCAGCGCTGTGGCAGGCCGATATTACACGCCCCGGGAGCACGTGCAGTGTCGTCCGGTCACGACCCCCGCACCGAGAGTGAAAGGCCCGCCATCGCAGACCACCGAGCGTGCAGTTAGCGCCACGACGCTTTCTAGCGTTATGATGAGCGGTTCCAAACTGTTGGACAAACTCGGCTGGTTATTGTCCAGGGCCATATGTCATACAGAGCGCGACCTGTTTGACGTGGCGCATAAGCATTGCGGGATTCTACGCACCGGGTGTCTTTTTCGAAGGCAAAATAAAAGAAAAGAGCCGTGTTAATGTGGGATATGAAGATTATATTATCGTTATACCATGATTACCCAAGTTAGAGCTGGAAAAATATACACAAAACGCGTCTTTTTACGGTTTTCGTCTTTTGGATACCGGGTCGTTGGCCTAATTTATTGCCGAATCTTAAAAGTTTTTTAGCACAAGACCTTAAAAATACATAAGCATATTTTGTCGTATTGTTTAGCTTTATTAGTTCTTAAGAATTGAATACTTAATCGGACCACAGCAAATCGTTCAGGTCGGAGCTTTCGAGATGAAACTGCAAAAATTTGTCCGCGTTTTGTTATTGGGGTTCGGTAGTAGTAGTAGGTAGTAGTGGTTTATTAAAAAGCCATCCACGAGACAAGTGGCTATTATGGCCTTCACGTCAATAAAATCGGATCATAACATGCAGGGTAAAATACACACTCACGATGTTACACAACCTAAAATATACATATAGCCTCCCCAGTCGGTATATTATCGATCATAACAAACTGAAACATTGCGCATAAAAATGAACGATTCCTTGTGAACTGAGAAAACTCGGGCCGGGGGGGGGGGATGGCGAAAAGGTAACAGCAATTTTCGTAGGATGTATGTAGGTATGTACGGGGTATCGAAGTGCTAACGACCAAATGTATTAACGAAGAATGCATGCGGTGCGAAGACATTCATTGTTCAGATTCATCAGATTTCATGACATAACTTATAGGCTGCTTTGTTTCCCGAATATCAACTTTTCCGCTCAACGGACAACGCATAAGCTGGCCGTTGATTTCAGTCCTTTCCAGCGACTCAGCCAGCTCCGTGTTAATTGCGGAGGCCCAGGAGCTAATGTTGGGGTTCGTGGATCGGCCTTTTGAAATTTGAGCCAAATGCCACGTAGAGGCTACGTATAAGCTTTTGTGGGCTCTCCGGAGGCCATGTGGGGTCCCATGAGACATGAGGAGTCCGTAGGAGTCCACGTATACATATAGTGCCTTCAAGAGCCGGGTTGTGAGCTGGTAGAGCCGGTAATGGCTTCCAAGTTCCTGCATTATGCCCCAAAAGACCGGCGAGGATCCAAGAAGCAGTTATGATATCTCGAGGAGCCGGTGTGGGTGCCCAAGAGGCAAGAACCTGTGTAGGGCCCTTATGGGCCTAGGTGGGTTCCTCAGAGGCCATCGTGATTCGTGAGGGTCCTCAGAAGTCAGAGGCCGTAGTGGGGACGTTCAGCAGCCAGTGTGGGCCGGAGGTCAGGTCCGCCCCCTGGAGCCTGCTTGCGGGCCCTCAGACCTCAAAGGCCGTCGTGGGGTCTTTGAGGCCAGCGAGAGGACTCCAGTTGCGGTCATATGGTGCATCAAGGAGCCGGCGTGGGGTCTAACAAACAGTGTGGAGCCTCAGGAGCCTGGATGGGATCCACATAGATCTGCGTCAGCCCTCACAAGCAAGTGTATGTATAATGTATATACGGGCCGGGCCCGTGGGCCGTGTGCCCCACTCTTGTCCTTGTCCTTGTCTGCATTTTGACAAATGCTGCCACCCTTGAAGCTGGTCAACACATGTGCTGCCACCTGCATGGAGAGCAGCGGGACTAACCACAAGCTAGGGCTTCTCGTGACATTCGAGATGCTCCAGTCATGTGATATCGGTTCGCGTACTGACCGCTAGATGGCTGGTCAGCTGACCCGTATCGATTATAGAGCTGCCAGTGTTCAGTAGCAAATGATACTTTGCTTTATTATATTACTTTGTTAAAAAATATAGTAGATTATGAATTAATAATTTTTCTCTCTTACTAGCAAAATATTCGGTCGTAGAATAACCCATATTTCCGTAGTATTTTTGCATTAGTGGAAGCTGGTTGCACGTTTCCCATCGAATATCGATAAATTTGACGACAAATACGGCGTGGCTGCGCCAAGTAATGGCGTAATCGATCGAACAAAATTTCCCATTGGACATCGCCCGTTCGATTTTGGATTTTTGGAAAAGGTAGGTAAGGACTCGAAATTAGGGAGTTGTTCCACTTCTTTCACTTCTCAGACAACGTACTAATTTCGAGTTAGGCCCTGCCCCTGTTCATTTATTAATATTTCGCGTTCCTTTTCCTTCTATGGATGATGTTATGAAATGATCGGTATTCTTCCTACTTTGCAGAGTTTTTCCAATTGAATTTTCATGACAGTGTCTCCGAATACATGAGCACAGGGGTGTCGTTTTCCGAAAATGATTGGTAGGGCCCAAAGGCGGCGGCCGGCCTTATGTGACGAGGTTTACAAGGTAGGGCACCCCCAAATCTGCTTTTCTCATCGGATTTCGGCCACTTATTTTCTCGCCCTGGCCATTGACAAGACAAACCAAAATCTAAAAAAAAAACTGGAAGTCTAGGTCCTCACCGAGCTCCATGCACAAAATGTGCAGTTATATGTATAGGCAATAGTGTCTGAGGAATGCACGCCATTCTGAAAGAGGCTCACGCCGACTTAAAAGGACGGCTGTGCTGAAAGGGGCCAGGAACGGCTTTGAGG
Source organism: Amphibalanus amphitrite (assembly GCF_019059575.1). Classification (NCBI taxonomy): domain Eukaryota; kingdom Metazoa; phylum Arthropoda; class Thecostraca; order Balanomorpha; family Balanidae; genus Amphibalanus; species Amphibalanus amphitrite. The sequence continues at coordinate 176,925 of NW_024882151.1, forward strand.
GCCCAAGCTGACTAAAAAAGACGGCTGCGGGGCCGGGATGGCTTCGAAGACCCACGCCAATTGAAGGGTTCGAGAACTAACGAGGTCTCGAAACATCACGATAGTTAGAAAGACCTGCTTGCCAAAATAAAAGAAAGACAGTACGAGGGGCGTTCAGAAGTTACGGGCCCGGCCATGAAGGAGCAGAGAGATACAGCATCGACTTATTAGTCCAAAAAGTTCATTTACCCAAATAACCAGCGTTAAGGCAAGCACACTTCGCGCAGGGTTTCGCGAGAGTCCTCAAGGTCTCCATAATCAAGTGGGTTTTGGACCCATCCTGCACGTACAAGACGGCTGCTTTCGTCTCCCTGCTGTCAGTGAAGTTGCCACCGCTAATTTCCTTATGTTGGGGAAGAGGTGGCAACCAGAGGGGGCAAGGTTCGGAGACAAAAGTGGATGCAACAAGCAACAACTCGAAGCCACAGCTCACCGCTTCACTGATCGTCACCCCGCTTATGTATGTACGCTGGTGCGTGGTCGTGGATCAGGTGCACTCTATGTCAGCTTCCCTATTGCCTCTCCTCGATGTCTATCGAATGGACGCACAGCATCAATTGTGCGCCCCTGTTATAGAAAAGAAAAGTGACAAGCAGAGCCCTGTCATCATCCCAAAATGCAACCACTTTATCACCTTCCCCGACTGATTTCACCTCGTTGTATTCATTTGGTGGCCGCTACTCGGTGTGCTTCCACTTGTGCAACTCGGTCACGCTCTTAGGGTCAACGTGTGACGCCCACAATTCCTTTACGGTAACAGGCTGTTCAATGACATCTTCTAGACATAGGCGGCGGAACGGGGAGGGCACCGGGGCACCGTGATTTTGATTTTGGCATTTTAACATTAGCCCTATGGGCGTTGCATGGAAAGAATGGGACCAAAAGTCAGCTGTTCCCCTCTTAATTGAAGGTGTTCCGCCGTTACTGCTTCTAGATCTTCGATAAAGCGGCCAAAAACTGACGCTAAGCCTCCTTTCGAGCTTGCCTTTTCTCTGTAGAGTCAGCAAACGGGAGATACATCTTGCAAAGATCTTAAACATACTAAGACGCTCATGAATTGCTTTGAGGAACCCGATAGTTACCTCCGCTTCTGCACTGCGTGCTTCCAGACAAGATACATTTGTAATTTGCAACAAAAAGTGCTCATTTTTCATCTTTTCTTGAGTCATAGATAACATGATAGATTCATGTTATCAATGCTTGAGTCAATGCTGTTGATGACTGGCCACTAGGGGGTCACCTTCAATGATCTGTTGACCAAAATTGGGCACGATGCCCACTATTTGACGCTGCTGTAAGGAAGACAAACCTCGACATGTGTTGTCAGTTGTTACCAACTTTTCGTGAATAACGCTTGGTGCCCTTTCTGCAGTACCTACTATGAACCGAATCACTGCTCTCCTCTGGGCGTCACCCATCCTATCCGCGATGTCGAACTATGTTGCGATTAATTAGCAGCCCGAATAAATCGCAGGGCAGACTTAATGGCTACGTAAGTGGACATCCCAATAACACATCATTTAACACACCGCCTTGCACGCCGAAATTTCAACTCCTTCATGGTTCGGCTCGGAACTTTTTGAACGCCCCTCGTAGATTATTTGCTTGAGTTTTCGTGATCTGATGCGGTAATGGCTTGGCGTTGGACCCTCGGGAATCAGGCTGCATCACCCACTCAAATCAATACGAGTATACCTATGGCCTATTCTGGAGCATCGTGGCACCTTCCGAAGTCGGTGTAGGGCCTCCAGCGGCTGGTGTGGAGACGGATCGGGGTCTATTTGGGGCGGTCGCATGGTGTGCGGCACTCAGAGGCAGTTATGGACCTCTATAACCAACTGGTCTTTCGAGACTCTTAGAATCCACCAAGGACCAAAGTCCAAGACACGACACCTCATTAGTCGTGTTTACATAGGGTTCCCTTAATCTTCCCCTATTTCTCCCCTATTTTCAGATCGAATTTTAGGCATCATAGCGCTCGCGTGTAACGTTGCTATGGACGCTATTGTTGTTAGAAGCATACTAAGCATCGTTTATGCTGTAAACAATATAAATTGGGCTTATTTAATACTCGAAATTCAACAATTCATATTTTGAAGTAATTTTATCCTGCCCTTCAATTCCCTCTTTAAGCGACAAATAGGGGAGGATTTGGTAGCGTAGCGCCTTTCCAAAAGCTGCTACGCTACCATATCCAGTGGTTCTCAAACTATCACATCACAAAAGCGGCGTGCTGATTGGCCGGCAGTTCCGAATCGTCCGACTGGTGGTCCCCGACTCGACAAGCGCACGTGCGCCAACGCATAAACGGCAGAAAGTCAAGGCGGAAATTTGACAGGTGCGGTGTTCTGATATTGCCGTGGATGTGATTACACCTACTGGAATAATAGCTCAGCCGTTTAAAGTATGTTAAATGCTAGATAGTTTTCTGATTTTTCTTGCTTTGAGCTTTCATGTGCTATCACTTTTACCTCAGTGTCTAGTCTCAGTCTGGAAGCTATTTGGGAGAGCCCTAAAGGTAAGTAACAATTGCAAACTGCTTCTAGAATGACTTAGTTGCGCCATATTTGTAGTGAAGCGAGGTAAAGGAGACAGAGGATTCCTTTATAAGGGACATTTAAGAGACAAATAGGGGAAGATTAAGGGAACCCTATGTAAACACGGTTATTGTCGGCTACATGCACCTACTGTGGCGAGAACCTTTTATATGTGCAATATGCATATGTTATGTGCTTATTTGCTTATTTGTTTATTTTGATATTTTTATCAACTGATAAGTGACAAAAGATTGGTAGGGCTCAGCGAACATTGGTAGGGCCCAAATAAACATTGCTAGGGCTCGGGCCCTACCAGGCCTATACAAAACGACGCCCCTGCATGAGCAAGTAAATGTGTGTCAGGAACAGATTTTCCTATTCATGTTATCTGTTAATAGTTAATATGATGCATTAACCCTGCTCATGTATCCCTTATTAATGTTGACGTTGGTTTGCTGACAAATGTAAGCCAGGGGCCCAGCATTTATCTAATAGATATACCAGGTGATTTTTCATGGGAGAGATGGACTAGTATGCATTTATCCAACACATTTTATTCTAAACATTTTTGCCTTCTGTATCTACCAATCATTTACTAACAATCAACATTGAACAATGCAACCGAACCACCTGCTTAATGCTTTCAAGTTTCAACCTCACGTTTGCACCTTCCAATGCATCGTCTGCATACATCCAAGTAAATTAAAGTTAACAAAACAAACTTCAAACATAATTAAATAATGGTAACCTCAATTTTATGAATGATGTTAGAAAATGATCTTATGCTCATGATACAATGAAATGATAGTAAAATAAAGTCCAAAAAGTATTATTTATCTAGGTACTGTAATATATGCCAAATGAAAGGATGACACACATGTAACAAAAATTGACATTTTTTCAAAGCACATATTGATCTGTTCTCTTATAAATTTATGGGAGGGAACCATGAAAGATGCCTTTTTAAGTGTCCAATCATCCAATTCCAATCAAATATGTGTGTTTGTAGGCTTGTTCTGGCATTACTTTATCTGCCAAGATAGGCAGACTTGAGAAAAATTGAGTGACTGTACCTTTTTTAAATGTTCTATACAACTTGTCAGGAATTCAGGAGAGGCAATGCGAGTTTGAAAAAAAAATTGTGTCAATTTAAGCAGGTGGGTCTCTAAGTCTACTTGCACTATTTGCCTCACCAGGCACTCATGTGTGATGAGGTAAACTGCATCTTGCAACATTCTTCAAGCCTAATGCCAAACATTGTCTGAATCATCCTCACATTTATTAGCTGCCACCTGCCAGTATCGCTGAATCTGTTTCCCAATTGTATCAGAGTTTCATGTTGACATATAAACAGATTTCGTTAATAGGAATTCAGCAAAAAAAAACTTTTTTTCTGGTTTGGTCGGCAGAAACCCAAGTTGATGGTAATCAACTTTATGGTAATCAACTTTATGACATCAGATTCAACTAATGACCTCTAGTCATCCTCTAGTCAACAGCTCCTTTGACCTTCGGCTGCTTGGATAAGAAAAGTCTCTGGTGGCTAACCATTAATGATTAAGCATCAGACATCCTGTAGATTAGGCAAAGTTTTCATACCTATATTTTGGCTGAGAATGACATGTATGATGCTTCACTGCAATGGTGCCTAATTGGACTGACCAGGTCCTGAAAGTTGCAGGGTGTATGTAGAAAAGTTCAATGCAAAATGAACCTGACATTTGCAGGGTGACACACACATTGCTTTGCAATTGTTGGTTTCACTGACATTTGTGGCAATGGCATGCTCCAATGTTTTAGGTGGATGTTAACTAGGTTTTTCTTGCTGTTCACAGGTGAACATCAAATCAACATGAAACATTTAACCCAGTGTGTGGTGCTAGGTCTGCTGGCATCAGTGATAAGTAAGTACTAATGTTCTTGCTGCCAAGTGCTACCTAGTTGCCAAAGATGACAAGGTGTCACAACCTTGTCAAAGACATAGGTACTGAGAATGAAAGTGCAAGGAACTACAAACCCTTAAAAGTACACTTTCTTCACTTGATTTGTTGAATGTGATCTTGATTTTTTGTTTGGTTTGTGATAAATACTTATTTCAACATAACATGTCATGGTCATTAATACATCTTTGTCTCTGTTTCAGACTGTGATGACCTATTTGTTGTGAACTCTCCGGAGGGCGGGATCGCCTTCTCAGACACAGTCAAGGAGGTCAAGTCCAGTGAGCTGGAGAACATCCTCGACACCGTCTCTGGAGTCACCTCGCCAAAGGTCGGTAAACGCGCGGTGCTAATAGTTCATTCTGGTAACGATGCCTCATTCTCACCAACGATGCTTAGAAGGGATTGCTCTGACAATTGGATTTTTATTGTTCGTATCTAATGCACCACTCAGATAAGATAAATGTCAGTCCATAGATCTCTACAACAGTGTGAAGAGGCGTGTCAGTAGATAAGTCATCCTAGCTATCAGCCGGTTCTTGTCTACCGCTTTTGTTCAGGCTCTGCCCGTCCCACCTGACACCTCGGCTCTAACCTCACACCGCTCTGTCTTCACAGGGGAGCTGGGCGGGCGCGCGCGTGCTCTCTCCGTTCCGGTACCCTCAGCTGGTCTCCCTGGTCACGGTGGCTGTCTCGGATCCCGAGCCGCTGCCGGGCTCCGACCAGTGGAAACACTTCAAACTGGACGGACCTTCCCCAGACGCCGACACCGCCTTCCACAAGCTGCACGTGCGTCTGGCCGGCCAGCCCAACACGCTGCCCACCATCAAGCTCGAAGCCGAACAGGTTTGTTGCAGGATTTTGCTTTCAGTCGACTGGTGGCAGTGATGCGGTGTTCTGTGGCCTGAAACTGCTTCTATGCCTTTTCTGGTTGTGTACTGATTTGTCTTTTGATTTCGCGCTACCTTTCATCACGTAATAAAGCTCCGTGTGATGCCCCTTACCAAAATAATAACATTTTAAAATATTTTGCATTTTTCGTATCTGTGATGGTGAGGTTTCATTTTGCTCCAAATAAGCCCAGTGCCCTCGTGTTTTTCTGTTTATCCGTATAACCTGTCCTGCCTTCACGAACCTCCGTAACTGACCCCGCCGCCCCCTGCCTCAGGATGAGGACTTCACGGCCGAGGCGCCGCAGTCTGCCGGCTCCCTGAACGCGTCGAAGCCGGCGGCGCGCCTGCTGCTGCGCGAGCTCTCTCTCCTGGACGGCGCCGGGGCGCAGCTGACGGAGCAGCCGGGCCGGCGCGCCGTGCTGCTCTCGCTGCACGCGCTGCCGGGCGCGGCGGCCGAGGGTGCCGGCGCGGCGGCGGCGCGGCAGCTGACGGAGGCCGTGGAGCGATACGCGGCGGCCGCCAGCCAGGCCACCGACGGCCGGGCGCTCACGCTGCTGCTCACCCAGCCGGTGGTGAGCCGGCGCGCCCGCTCACTGATGGCTGACCCGACCGTCGAGCCGGACACTGTGGACCTCAACCTGGCCGGGGTCTACTCGGACGACTACCCGGTCATCTTCAACATCCTGCTCATCACCTCCCTCATCCTGGTCTACATTCTGGTGGCCTTCTCCAGTAAGTATGCGCTCGGCTGTACCGCAGTGACAGGGCTGTTGCTAGCGCGGGTGGGGCGAATGACTGAACAGGATTTTGTTTGGTGGCTTTGCTTACGATTGTCTGTCAGTATTTTTTTTAAGTTTTGGTTTAAATGCCTTCACTGAATGTGCTTATCACCGTTTCATCACGTTTTTTCCAGTGTTTAACTTACAACGATCGCGTTTCTATACAATTATCTTAATCATACCCGCCTATTTTTATTTTTTCCCTAGTTTAGCCCATTACTTCCGACTAGCTTTCTATGCATTTGACCCATCTCTTTGGACGATAGTGACGCCATTACGTCCCTTTGTTTCCAGTCATGACCGCCTACATGGACCCGGGTAAGGATTCCATTATCTACCGCATGACCAACCCCAACATGAAGAAGAACAACTAGATGACACGGACGACCACTTCTTCCGTCACTGTGCCGCCACATGTGCGCGCATCGAAAGCTCCAACCCTCATCGGAGCAGCTGCAATTGAACACCCATGATCTGCGGTGGAATCGCTACCGCCCGGCGCATTATACAAGCGCTGAACTGGGACTGAAACAAATTCCTCGAAACGTATATGATTTGTCCTCATTTGTGATATATCCACGATGTTACGATCCCAGTAGAAGTACTCGTCTATGTACATACAGACAGATGGAACATTCCATGCCCTATAGCCGTTTAGTCGTGTGAGTGGGAGGCACCCGCCTGAGTTGTGTCCATCGGCGTAGGAACATCTGCCGTCTACCCGTGGCCTATGTTGCAGCTGTCTAGCTCGTAATCCTGGGTGCGACACAGCGGGACGAGTGCTGCCTCTGAACATCCTGTTGTGAATAGTGTGTCTATGTGTATGTATATGGCGGACGCACAGTTCTCAAAGGCCAGAACCACTAGATATGGTGTTTTATTATCTGTTTGGAAAGGAACGCAATCGGAGCGTAGAACAATACCGTAAAGGCAAACGCCTGGGATGTTAGAGAATGAAAAGGCGATAGTCTTTTTGTTTGTTGATTTGTTGCCATGGTGACAATTCTTGGTGGAGATGCGGACAGCCTAACGTTAGGAGGTCGAATAATCGAATCATGTGAGGAGTGAGTGTGGCATGCACGTTTCACGTGTGTGGTGGATATCTGGAGACCTTTATGTAATCTTGTGTGAGATGCTACGTGTACGTTGAATATAGTAAATAAAAACCGACGTAAATGGCATAACGTTTGTAAGGCGCCGTGGAAGGCCTGTACTTGGCATTATCGTAACTTCAGGCTTCTGTATACCGGTATGCAGAGGATTACGCCGTACCCAATATCGGGCAGATTTTAAACTTGTGTTGACTTTTTGGAAAGAGGTTTTAGTGAAGTACGAAAGAGTGAGGAAGGGGTACTATACTGTATGCAAGTATATATGCACATGCGCATATAGCCATAGATCTCGCATAGACCAGTGGCATGCACCGATATGCGCTGAAAACCGTGTTACCCGAATGTGCTCCGGGCGTCAGCGACATCTATACTAACAATTGTACTAGCGACCGACCCACGGTCAGAGCTGCCTGCATTGAGACCTGGGGTGGAACCGAGAATAGCTTCATAACGCTATTTTACATCCAGCTTCCGCGCAAGCTCCACACAGTTCTGTAATATGCCGTACAACAGATAGTCCGTGCCGTGGTGGTAGTGGGGGGGGATCTATCGTAGTACCTGTATCGTAGTGGGGGAAGATATGTGAGTTCCCGCCCCCTTCCTGCCGCCCCCATTACTGGTTGCTGCAGGTAACGGCAACGCGGCCGAAGTGACAAGCTCTAAGTTGTCCTTTAATCGGAAAACATCGACGATGCGTTTTGTTGAGACGAATACAACACAGGTGTTTGATTAATAAACGGACAAAAACGTTTGTGCTTGCAGGTCCCTCAGTATCTAAGCGTCAAGCGAAATTGGCAGGCAATGAAAGACACACAGAGGGCATGACGCGAGTCAAAGAAGTAGGTCAATGTGATGAGTAGGTAATCGTTTAGTAAGCTTTTGCTGTTGCTAATAAAATCTTAGTCACCTCGCGCCCGAGAAGCGCCATCGCCATTTTCGTGAAGCAATACATGAACTCACCGGACAACGAAACGTTACAGACCAACGGCATGGTTAGCTGGACAGGTGCAACTGTCCATAACTCATTCTCACATCTACTTCGCCAAATAAAACAGTCTATTGTAAAATACAGCTCGGCAGAGCCCCATAAATTAGGTGCACTGAGACGGCGCTCTGGCCCGCGGCTGATTCACTGCACTGTGTCTGAGCCGCGTCAGCCCGGTGTAAAAATGACTGAGAGCACGGACACTGCACTAGCCGACAGATGCTAGCGTCCGAGCGCTCGCTAACGCTACTCCCTCACCCCATTGTGAGCTCACATGCACTCCTAGCGGCTGCAACTATTCCCGACTTCCCTAGAACAGAAGTTTCGAGCAACGTTACTGCTGAGTAGCCGCCTGGGGACCGAAGCCGATCGACGGTCCCCTAAATCAGTGGCGAACTGCCGCGGGGCAAAAAAGGGCCGCTGGACCCCTCCTGGCGCGGCCAACTAAACGTACACATTATCCAGCGCCGCCGCCCTGCGTGCCGGCGGTAAAAACGGACACAATTCGTTACTGGGACCGACCGTGACTATGATTTAGTGTCCACTGATTTGGAGGTGATTTATCTGTGATTAAAGGGGAACGCCGCCACGGGACGGCTGTGCCCCAGCAGAGTCCAACGGGACCACACACCCCGACATAAGCAATGAGAGCATTATATATTCGTGTGAGAAACACTGAACAGCGTTGGAATGGGCTGAGTCACCTAACTAAATGCCTATATAAGCTTTTCAATAGATAGAAGATCCATTTAGATCCAGAAGATCCTAAAACGGGAATCGCTAGGTAGCCATATAACACATGCTAATGAGCGCAACACAGCCCTCAGTTGTCCGGTCCACTTATCTTTCAACAATGTGAGAGGATGAGAGCTCTGTAGATAAAAAGCTGCCAAAAGTCAAAGCGAGCGTGAGTGTCCATTATTTATGCTTCCGAAAACAAACGGTGCAATTAACAGTTTCACTTCTCTAGGCATAATTTCATAACTGCGTTTCTGTTCCCCTCCGCGGTCTAAGGGGCGAAAGCACTTTCAATCGATTAATTAAAGCTATTAAAGTTATTTTCATGAAGCGTTTAGTTCCCAGTTCAGGCTTCATAGTGCACGACTATCAAAATATTTGTTTGTTTTGGCCTTCCTTACCGTCTCCCATTTTCACATGCAGGTAACGATCAGGTGCTGAGTGATTTATTACGACATTCATCAACGTTTTCCACATCCCGAATGGCTTCTGCTGCCCGCTGACCAGCGAATGGCGTGGTCCGGCTGCAGGCCAGCGCTGCCATATCTCAGAGTGATGACTTTATTTGGCCGCCTTCATGGCTCCGTTAGCCACTCCATTCAGATGACTTTCTGAGAGGCTCGGCACTGCTGCACGCATCAATTTGGAGAGATAGACATGCCGGGCTACAAAGAGGTAGGGCGGTGAGGGGCTCTTTAAATGCCGGCGATAATAAGCCTGGTGAAACCAGCTCGTCAGCGCGGTACGTGCGTGAAGGCATCTGCGGCTGATGACAAAGTGTCAGCTAAATGCCAGCATGATTGGCCGTGGCCAAAAAGTGACAGCTCAAGCATGGCACATTACCCGGGAGAGAGTGATGATGGACGGAGAAGAGAGCGCAGAACGGGAAGAGGGACGAGGTTCCGCCATAGCCCTTTATTCGTTCCCGGGTCTGCTATCGTTCTGTACATACATAGATCGTCTTCGTCAGCTGAGATATACCGACCCCGGACATTTGTGACACATCTTGGGTCAAGCCTGGGCCTCCGGAGGGCCTATCGGTCGCTCCGATCGAGAAACCCGATCATCCGCTGCAAGCGCTCGACACTTGTGGTTCTGATACGACCCGGCCAGACTGCGATAACGCTGATTTATCGAGGCTCCAAATTAACGCACGTGCACCTGGACTGAATCGAACAGAGGTGGGCTGCTCGGTGCAGCGAGATCATCACCCCTCCAAGTACCCCGTCAAAGTTCGGCCGCGGCACGGCGTAATACGACCGACACAGATCGAACCCGGGCGTCTGCGGTCCACCGCTTGATAGGCCGTGTTATGTGCTACATCGGAATGAACGCACACAGCGGTGCACGTATGCTAATAGGCTGGCCAGTAAACGTCAGATTAAAATAAACCAATTAAATGGAACATCAAAGGAATTGGTCACATGTGTGCGATAAAAAATTAATCCGTATGGAAACTTTATTGTTGAACTTTATGCCTACAATGGGGGGCACATTTCTGCTATGACTGGATCGTATAGATCCACCTGGCATCCTTTCGCTTTTCCACCAGGTCAGTTCCTTGTCATGTACCTAATGATCATATAAGGGACGTTCCGTTGTTGATAAATCGCTATTACGTAGTCAAAATAGGTATAATTCTAATTTCTTATGGAGATCTATAGATACGAGTACCTAACTTATTAGCACCAATGAGATCACCAAATATATCATCATACGAATCTTCCCCAACATTCTTATGAATGGCAATGATCGCTACCTATTAGATCCACGAATTACACGGATGACGCAAAACAGAGTAGAAACTAGAAATATATGGAAATGCCATTTGGGGACGGCAAATTCAATGGAATGGCGAAGAGAAGGTAGACCTAACTTGAACTGCTCAACAGCACTTCCTTTCAAACACCTTCAAAGACAAACAGCAACCTAATGTGGCATCAGTTGACGCCACTTTCGTTCAACGAGCGCTGCCGTTTTCTCTAGATTGACAAAAACACCCGCAGTTTAACACCGAGCGGCAATAACAAATGAGACGGTGTTGTGACGGTGGTGTGGCAACAATGGCCTGAGGTTCTCCCTGCCTGGATATTATTCTCAATCTCAAGTGTGTCGTCTGCTGGGCGAGACGGTCATTTCTGAGCCGATCAATCACAAGAGCTGACAGACAGAACTCACAGCAAGGCCGGCATAAAGCGCCTGAACAAACTGTGTCTGCAAAGGCATGGAAGGTTTTGTGGACGAAGAACCAAACTTCTGAACAAGGTAGTTGAGACACAAACGCTTTTGCAGTGTTAGATATGCAAAAAGTCACCTGAAGAGATGAGCTATCTTCGTCTTGGCCAACAGATGACCAATCTTATTCTAAGCTTTTCTCTGTTGTTCAAGATCTGACTTTGGTCTTTCCATATACTTCAAATGCATCTGTGCATGCACATTGCACACCTAGCTTTTAAAACATACCAATAACACTCTCCTCCACCCGACAATGGAAACGGGTCACAGATCGGCTCTAACCGCCGTTCTAATTAACGAGCCGGCTCGCACGCGCACGTCTCACTCCTGATCTCCAGCAGAGCCGTGGTGTGATGCCGAGCCGCAGCCAGCCACATAAACTCGGCATTATCTGATGACATAGGGCGAGAGCACAGAGCATCGGGACAATTGTATCCCACTTCCTGGCCAGCCAGAGCGAAGTAAGAGGCGAGATAACTGATTGGGTTGTAAAGTTTACTATCGAAGTGCTGTCGCTGTTGCTCGGTGAATGTTCACTACGATCACAGCAGGAGGTACGTGTGTTTGGCTCCTGCTGTGAAAGAAATATTCAGTAATGGCAGAAGTTTTTTGAAGTGTCTCAATTGACAAATCAATTGCAACTACTAAAGCATATAAAATATTCAAGGATAAGTCAATCGGCCGAAACCACCGTGCGATATACGAATGCTTAACGTTTATTTTTCAACGTCGAATCGTTCGATTGCTCAGCATTAAGCAGTCACCAGAACCGTTTATCGAGGTAATCTTAAAGCCGTGATTAAGTCTTATCCTGACCGATAGACCTCTGTATATGTTCAGAGTTCTATGCTTGACCTAATTATACTGCCTATGAACGTAAAGGTAAATGCAGTATTGTCCACCATTCGTTAATTATTTTACACGCTTAAACCAACCCATTTCGAATATATTGATCACATTTAAAGGCAGTGGCCCTCATATCAAAACTCGATAAACACCACTCCACATTGCTCCACGCCACATCTATTCTCCTTCCACGGTCTTACCAGCTGTATAACCTCATCCTAATGACACCATCCACATGCGGTACTGCGCAGTCGGACCCACCCTTCCCACCGTCTCCGTCCTTCTCATGCAGTGCCTTGCCCATGACGCAGTCTCCATGACCACATCACCGTTCAGGCACGAAGTGCTGACGCCAGCGGGCCATGTCAGAACCCGAGCTGTTGATGTATTCCGTGCAATGCTCACCAGGAGAGCAGCCCGCAGTTCTTTCCCACATGAAGAACTGCGGCTGTGTATCTCTGACGAAGTTAGAGAGGAGGGAGACAATGAGGGAGAGTTGCAGAGAGATGAACCAGTGCCGGCTCTCAGCTTCAATCAAAACAGCTGATAAAAACGCTGACGGCAGCGCCTAAGCACCTAACCAATCGCCCGCCAGGTGAGGACAGTTACACAGAGACGGGGCGGAACCCCATCGGGAGAGGGACTGGTGCTCCCTGGTGACCTGCAGATGTCATTTTGGGCTGATCACCGTGAAGGCGATGAGTCACAGAAAATGAGGCTGATGAGAGCTTTTTCCCCAACGATACATATAGAGTTAAAATGGAATTATTATTCTCTTCACTTATATGTGATAACTGAAGGCCAACATTACCAAGCTGAGTCACTCCTTGTATAGCAAAATGAGTCTACTTTCGTGTTCTGATTAACTTTTTAAAAATCAAGGACCAAACCATTAACCACGGATGGAAGACGGGGTAAGATGGACGATGGGTGAAGAACGATGAAAGATGGATGGTGGACAATGGACGATGTACGATTGAAGGGTGTGAGGAGAAAAAACAATAGCTGGCGAACTGCGGACGGCCCGGGTCAACCTTCCTCTTGTCACGCTGAGCAGCGCACATATGACGGCGTTTTTACCAATGACGTGCCGCCTGCGCTGTCATCCTGCCAGCGTGACTGGGCGTCCCGGGGCCGGAGAACAGGGCCCCATGTGTGTGTGCTGACAGGGAGAGAGCGGGACTTTGTGACCGGGCAGCTGACCCCGGGTCACCCAGCGAGTCTCCGCGGCATCACAGCGTCAGAGGGCCGGTGTGGAAAGGAGATAACAGTTGACAATGTGACTGGGAGACAGCCTGGCTGTGACATCTCTAACGGAGAGCGTCTTCTCATCCTGCACTGTTCGTCTGCGGACCTCCCCGCTGGCGACTGGCACAGTTGCCTGTCCCGACCGGCGCGGGTCTCCTTTCACCGCTCTGTTACGCTGCAGATGGCAGGCCCGTGCCCCCTGGAGCCCCCACAGCCAGAAAATGCCGCCGCGGCTGCTGCAGATACGCGCATCTGTTTGATGTGATGAATTGGGACCGTCAGCACAGGCGCGACCGGCGTCCGAGGCCGTTCCCGCAAATAGCTTCATTTGTTTAGTGCGCAGATGCATGCAAAAATTGCACAATCACGAGTCATTTGGATGCAGCATTTATGTGCGGGCAAAAACCATCTTCATGCTTGAAGGTGGACCTAAGCATTGACACTTAAATTCTCCCAATTTTTACTCTGTAGTAAATTATAACTTGTGTTTATCCCACTGTGACCAAAGACGTCACTACGATGTGAGTGTGCCAAACTTCCCGATTTTTGCTTTGTTTTCAATCCCAGCATAGCTATAACGCAGCAGAAAGGCCGAAAAGACTAGAATTAACCACGCTAACCACCATGTCCCGTGCCCCACCCTTGTTACATACTGTTCTGTCCGACAGCCACCAGAGGGTGCAGCTAGAAGGCGCCTTTTGATTCCGGATGGAAGAGGCTCGGTGGGATATTGCAGAAGTTAAACAGTCTTTGTAGGTAGGCATTTACTACTCAGTACCTAATCCTGCTGTACCTGTAAGGAATAAAATGATGGTTGATACTTTACAAAATACATTTTTTAGGTATGCCCATGGTGTTTTGCTAACACACATGGGAGTCAAAGGCTATAAGTCTTATTGAAATTTAGAAGGAGTTATCGAACTCAACTTGTTGAACATCGAACGAACTTGCGTGCAACGGACATATTGCGTCCGTTACACACAAAATATTTCCGCCTGCATGCTACCTCCCGCCGCAAGCGTTTTCACCGGTGCACTGTGCAATTCACATTCCGGCGGGAGTTGCCATTATGCTCTCTTCCTACGCCTGAGTAGCACAGTTTATCCCCGAGTCACGTGCACTCTCTAATGTCGGTCATTATCACTCAATTAGCGCCCGATAGCCGGTCTCAGACGGAGACTGAGAGCTGGGTAATTGCCGGACAATCGGACGGGCGCCCTGCGCGACAACCATACCGTAAAGGGTGCGCCAGTCGCCAGTCTGCTCTCTCAATGACGTACTATAGTCGCGATAGGCAGGCTGCCATTAGAACCACATGCGTCATTATTTGGGCATTTAGTAGGGCCGAGAAACGTTGAGGTGATGATTTGCTGATTTAGCGTAGGGGAGGCATGCACTAATGTTCATTACTCCTTGCTAGCGCGAAGTAGGGGAGAGTGGGGGATTTTGGCCGCTTTTTTTTAGAAAACGATGTAACTAAAAATCGACAACACATTTCTGCATTTTCTCAACGCTGACAGGTGTGGCATACATTTTACTTTCGTGGACAGTAAACTTGAAATGATAGAGTAACTACTTATATTGAAATTGCGACGCATTACAAAGGTCTGCAAAGCGGCCAAATTGCCCCGCAGGGTTATTTGGCCGGGGGTGTGGGGCAATTTGGCCGGCGTTAGTTTGAGGCCATGATTTTTGCTATAGGCGAGTCAGCTTCACATTCAGCAATGACGCGTGTCCTACGACGTGCATTTGAAGCATTTTGGAGGTTGACTCAGCCGTCACAGGGGTCGAAAATAGTCAAAATAGCGGCTCTAGATGCGATGACAGTTTTTTAAGAATAGCTTTTGAAGTAATCGAGCTAGGCCAAAACTAAAAGTACCATCGTAATTCTCTCGTCATTCCGCATCGAAACATGTATGTGTTGACCTCGAGAGGTCAAGGTCAAAGGTTTGCTTCAGGTCACGTTACCTCAGGTCGCTTGACCTCAAGGTTGCGTGAGTTCAAGGTCATCATGTATATCATTCGATGCGCCTTGACGAGCTGAACACAATGAGACCATTTGCGCGGCTGTATCTTTTTTCTGTAAGTATTTATTAGCAAAAAAGCGTTAGGTAAACTTTGATGACGTCACATGCCCTTACAGCTGTCCAATAGGAAATATGGCATCAAGGTAGTCAAAGTTGGTCATGAATTATGTCCTTTATGGTATAATTGACCATGACAACTCGGCCGTCCCAGCATAGTGACTCTGAGCGCACCGGCCAAGTTGCCCCGCTCCCGGCCAAATAACCCCACATTGCCATTCTGAAAATTTTTGTCTATAAAATCGTCATGGCTGTATAGAACTAGATGAAATTGCTCTTGGAACCGCTGAACACGCTCAAGAATGGCGCTATAATGTTGAAATTCGTTTACAGCCCAAATACTACATGTTATACAAATTTTTAAACGGAAGTGAAAGTTACCATTTTCTAACGTAATTCACGTTTTATTAATTTTGAATAAAACTAAGAGGGGGAATGTTTTGACATTTGTTCTCGGGTTAGTTCTGCCGATGACAAATGAATAGAGACTAAAGTTATTTCATTCACTTTTATCACCTTTCGTACAGGTGGGGGCGGCCAATTTACACTACCGGCCAAATTACCCCACTCTCCCCTACTGTTACAGTGATCTTCGGATTCTCGAATTCTGAAAGATGCATCTGTAGTGTGCACCTTTTTACTGGCTTATTTTGAATACCGATTTAGTGTAACCTATCTCGACACAATCTAACACATCTGTAATAATTAGGTATTTTAGACAATCAAATCACCCTTGCGAACCACCCGGAAATAGTTTAGGCAAGGACAAAAAGAACATGCTGTGTCGCGACGCGCTTATGGCAACGCTAAGGACAAAGGTCTCCACGCTCCGTATGTTGCCGGCACGGCTGCGGGCAATCATAATGCATCATTTTGTATAATGCATCTACATTTTGATACGTTTTGAATCTATTTTATCTCAAACGACAGCGGGATACCTACTGATGCTCAGTTACTAAAAATCACAACCGAATCGAAACGCACAAACTTCCGCCTGGCGTAACTGACAGCAGTGCTGTCAGCGCTGTCCGTGCTGTCAGTGCTGTCAGTGTGTATCTGGGAGTGCCCTGTTTGCGGTAGCAATGCCAATATGCGGCTGTCCCCAGCCGGTTACAGCTGTCAATACCAGGCGCCCGCTGGTTTGAAAAACAAACGGGTGGCCGACTGCACTGAAGGGACGGCGCGGCGGGAGCGTTGGTAAGTACTACACAAACGGCAACGCCCGGAATAGGCACACAGAACAACACAGAGCTATCGAGTCGGAAGTCAGTCCCAATAGACGTTGTTTGGCTTTGAACAGACGTGCGAAATGAACTTTTTTCATTAATTAGATATGGATTCTTCGGTGAAACTTTTCATGGCATGTCACGTTGCTCTCCTGTGAAGCCTCCACTGAACTCTATAATGGAAGACTCTCAGTCCGAACTAGAGCTTTGGTCTGAAATAACATTGCCTTATATTCCAGCAACGCCGCTTCTATACCGTCGGCTGCGTTCCACCGGCTGACCATGTGCGTGCCTCTCAGAGCACAAAGGCATGCTTTACACGAGTTCCATCTCTCACAGGCCTCACATCGGACTTCTCGACATTTCCCGACGGGCCGGTGTACTGGATCAGTGACTTCATGAAGTGGTTCTGAACCGCGTCTGGCGCGTGCAGGATCGAGATGAATCGGTGCAACGCTGCGGCAATGGTGACGCGCGTGCCAGTATCCGGCGCACGAAAGAAATATGGCCGACTGTTCTGGGACAAAGAGCCCGACAGTCCAATGCTCATAATATGGTGCTCCGATCCGAACAATCGGACGTGCATGAAAATCTCCAGTGCAGAGTCACAATGGCAGTTGCATGGCTGTCTGTTTCGACGCACAGTCATTTATTCATCTCAAATGCATGATGGATCCGGGACGTTGTTCGTGTAGGCAGGCTGGCTATTGCATTCATTTTATAAGACGATTTTCATAAAAAGTCGTTTAATGATCGGTGATGATGCCAAAACACCGTTACAATCTTGCACGTCATGTCAGATTGAATGAAGAAGATCTGTTTATTTTGTGAATGCAAATAACGATTAAGACCATTTGCCATGACTTGCACTAGCCGTTGAATGATAGAGATGGTGAACCGCAGGTTGTTTCAAATAGACAAACACTATTCGTTTGAATTGTGTTTTTCTATTGATTACTGTTGTGTCGGTTGAGTGAGAGTTGTAGATTGCGAAATACGATGAGTGACTGTCTATTGACATCAAACGTGTAACCAAATGTGACTGATTTGGCAATTGGTTGCGACTTGTCGCAGTTAACAGTGCTGTTGCATTGCTATTGGTAAACATTTAGCAGCACAACATAGTCAGTGCAATGCATGTCACACTTCAGCTGTGTTGTAGAGCAGTTAGTGATAGTTCAAACCTAGCTATGTAGTTATGTAGTTTTGGGATGTTTGGCAGGGACAAGCGGTCTAAGCCTGAAGAATTATCACTCTTTGTCTTTACAGTATTTACCGTCACAAATTAGCGCGTAGAGTGGCCGGCACAATGAGTCAAGTCCCCGTCATTTGACTTCAGTGACATCACTACGGTCTCGTTTGCCAGTGGAGTGAGACCACACCTGGCCCGCTGCCCCAGAACTGTCGAACGACAGCCTCGCCGTGTCGTCCTCACGTCCTCGCTGCGGTGACGGCTTCACTACTCATCACATGGGCGATCTTCATTAAAATGTCGACCATTTTAGGACTACCGCATGCAAAAAAGTCGGGACCAAAAGGAGTAAACGATTTCGCCGAAAATGGAATTGGCGAAAGGCTTTCATGTGAGGTGACACATTTATAAATGAAATATGTTTTCTTTAAGTGCACCTAAACATATTACGTGAAGAAATCGTTATTATGAAGAATACACTGTAAAAAATATTGACGAGCTATGTGTCAAAACAAGGGTCTCGAAACAGTCACCAGGTTGTCAATGCTTCCGGTACCTACCACTTGACTAGTTACCGCTTAGTTAGCTTACAGGCTGAGAACTATCCAGATCGTTATGATCCGGTATTGTAATGATACTCTAGGTGTACCTTTGTTTTGAAGTGCTGAATTAACTATCAAGGTTGTTTGACGTTTGTTTTCGCCTCAATCCGAAACGAGGAAGACCCTCATCAAATTATTAGGTGAAAGCCAGCCTCAGGATGATCAAAATACTAGGGGTAGTTTTGTCATAGTAATCTGTGAAGGGTGAGGAACAAGCCGTAGCAATGCACTCGTCACTAAACCAGCCTGAGATTATTCGCCAGGTAGCTGCTGCGTTTCCCTACTTGCTGAATCATGTTTGCAACTTTCCATTTCCAGACACTTTTCACGGCAAATAAATTGTTGGGTTATTTGGAAGGTGAATGACAATTTTATTTCTATAAGTCAATACATTTGTATTTCCGATTGCCCTAAAACTTTTTTTTTTAATCGTTTGCGGTAGGTTTTTATTGTTCGCAGTAAAGTTGTGCACCTGTGAATCCTTCACTTAATGCGTTCCCGGCTTCCCGGCGTCAGTTGCGCTGTGCCGTGCCGCGTTCGGTCGGGGGTGCGCGTGTCTGTGAAGTGCGAGTGTTTATCACTGGGCAAACCTGTATCGTTTCCATTTGTGCAGTGTCTAGTTATGAAGAATTGCTTGCCGATATATGACCTGCAGTGATCGACGTTCTGATTCAATAACTTGCCATAAGCCATTATTCTCAACCAAATCGCGCAGAGACGTTTGCAAAGTTGTCGAGGGGGGGGGGGGGGGACAAGAGCGATTTCAAATGAATTGCTCTCCATGCAGTGCAATAGGACTTAGGTTTAATTTTTCGAAAGTTGTGGAGCCGCCCCTGGTGTCCGGCCTGGCCAACTCTCTCAAGAACTGACAGCTAACGGAACACTGAAGTTTCACTACGACGATTTCCGCCAAAGTTATGAAGAAAAGGCAAGTGCAAGAAGTACAAAATTTCTTTTGGTAATCAAAACTTAGGTTTGGCAAATTCCAAACCCTAAGTCACTACAACTGTGGATATAAATAAGCTGGTTATTGACGGCCAAGCTCTGGCCAATCTGAGGTTCAGACCTATCATCAAGTTCATGAGGCAGCTGCGGTTTGGGCGGCTCACGGGCTCCACTGCATAGGCTCAGACAGGTACTCTACAAAATGTCTTCTGTGTTCTTAGGTTCAGATCTATCGATAGGTATGTGCATGCTTCTGATTCGATTGATAACTGTAAACGGGCGCTGGAAGTGAAAGGTTCGCTTGATATACGAAAGGTGCATTGCAAGAAAGCACATTATTTCAGAAATACACTTTCATTTTATCTTGAGCGTTTTTGGAATGGGCCGGATGAATTCGTCATCAAATTGGTAAGGGATTTCGTTTGAAGACCACCGATATTTAATAATATGATGGTCTTCAAACGAATTCGCTGGCAAATTCGATGACTGGATTGGGCGGCGTAGGATCTGCTGGTCATCTGACTATGGGTTGAGCAATACGTTAGTTTTGACCTAGTTTGAGCTTCATTCGTTAAGTAGGAACAAGACGATGCCTCTTTTGAGCATCGTCACTAAGCAAGCCACCCTCGTTTTGACATTGTTTTTCGTTATTATTGTTACTAGGTACTTTGTTTTCATACACAGCATTAACGAGGACCTGCTTCCAAAACAAGGCAGAAACGCTCCAGCTATTTTTGGGACGTGGTAAAAACTAACCGACACCTGGTAACTGTCATCTGACGAACACAAAACAAGCCAGGGGCTCGCAGCGTGTGTCAAAAGTAGGATGCAAAACTAGTCTGTACCCCCGACATTTAGCGTTGAGAATCATTTGACGAGGGGCTAGTCAATATTTTTTACAGTGTAGCATACGAGAATCATAAAGAACACAATGCTCTGACCAATCAACGACATAAATAGCGAGTACTCAATGAATCATATTCGTCTACGTCTCGTTATCGTCAAATACAGCGAAAGTCTGACGGCTGACGGAGGGCCGCCGCGGAGTGGGTGGCGGTCCGGTGAGACCCATGGGTGGCCCGGCCCACCGACCCACTTGGCCAACACGCCATGAATATTCCATCGATCAAACCGTGGCGTGCCGTTTTGAAAAGGCTAATTGTTTGGTCGGGTGTGTGACAAATGGCCACGTGGCTGAGAACAAGTGAAGGTTGCGACTCTCGGATCGGTGTTACAGCGAAGCGGTACGTAGCGGCCTGTGATCAAGCAGAACGGTGAGCAGGCAGCTCCCAGCTCACGGCTTGAGGCTTGCGAATCACGGCTACTACCGCACTCATCGTGCGCAGCAAAATGCTTATGTTTCACGGTTCACAGACAACTGAACTTATGAGTCCAGACGTTTCACGTGGTCACACACATTGAAAAATGTCAGGCTCAATGCGCCACTCAGACATATTGTGGGACACATGCATAGGCCTTTCCACCAGCCTCGGCCGACTGAGAGAGACTTCCTTTCACACCTCGGGGCAGCCGAGGGCCGCCCGCCACCATACCACCGGCACACCCCTCTCGCCCGGCCGGCCGGCCGGCCACTCATTAGCACCGCGCAGATCACGGCTCAGTTTACAGTCGGCCGGCCGGCCCTGCACCTAATCCCGCTAATGAATTCCTCATGGCGGCAGTGTCAGAATCCCACTAACCCCAATGGGCCCGGCACGGCGGCTGAAAAGGACGGAAGGGATTCCGTGGGAGACAACCGGAGAAGAACAGTGCAACAGTCTTGTATCACTACGTTTTGGTATTGTGAGTTTGAAGAGTTGCCCTCCAAATCGGTTTTAACTACATAATTACCCTCCTCGATAAGGTATTGCCTGCTTCCTGCTATCCACTAACTACTACTATGGACGTCAAACCCCTTGAGACCCCACTTTTTTGCGATAATTTTTAAATGCGTCAATATTCGTTGACAATATTCTGGCAGTGTGTGTTTCAGAACCTGCCGAAACTTTTATTACTAAGGTATTTTGACGCCAAACGATTATGGAAGGTACTTCTCATTCACTCGTAATGCTAAGGTCAATTCAGGCCCGGGCAGAGGCTTGCGCTCGGCCACACTCGAGCCTCGCCACCAGCGCCATCTGCTCTAAATGCCATCTACCAGCGCCCGCTACCGCTACCAGCTACCGCCCACCATCAAGCCTGAATGGAGCGAGAGACGCGAGTGACCGGTCGCCGGGCAAGGAGCGCCGGAGGGGTAGGGCGGAGCTTAGCGCTGACGTCATTACGTGGCTCCGCCCCATGAGCGCGTAGCCTCTACCCAAACAGCAGATTCGTTCCGTGAAATTTAACATTACGAGTGAATGAGAAGTACCTTTCATAATCGTTTGGCGTCAAAATACCTTAGTAATAAAAGTTTCGGCAGGTTCTGAAACACACATTGCCAGAATATTGTCAACGAGAGTTGACGCATTTAAAAATTATCGCAAAAAAGTGGGGTCTCAAGGGGTTTGACGTCCATAGTAAGTACTAGCAGCCTTTCGAATCCATCGCGCTTGCCATGCGATGCTTACTAAAGCAACACAAATAAATCATATCCACTCAGATCATCTGAAAGCTGCGGTACTGAAAACAGTCCTCAAACCGACGCCAGGAATGTCATCTCTCCCTTGCGATGGAGAGAACAGCGTGCTGCCGAGTATTGTCCATTGTAACGGTTGGAAGATGAGCTCAGACCACCTCAGGCTTCCATTGTTCGAGTGTGCTGTACGGAAGATGTGGCCGATAGGGTAATACAGAAATTCCGCGTAACGTCCGGGTAACAGCAAGCCCAGCATCGTTATGCTCCAGATCACTGAAATCAGTCATGCCATGGATCAGTGCATTAGCAGAAGGACATAAATATTTTTAAAAATCAACATTATTCACTAAACCTGCATAAATTAAGTATGAATATTTCTTTTCTGTACATTTTTATACCGCCTAAAATTATGTAGGTAATTGAGAAACATTTGTGTTTTGTGTTCCAAAACGGATGCCGTTCATTCGTCATTGTATTATTTGTAACATTTCCGGTCTATAAACCAACAACGGTTGAATTCCACCTACTTTGTATATTTACCTATCGATTTAAAGAAGTGACATGCTTGAGAATCGCACAAGTTTTACTTTAAAGGTAGTGTGCCAGCTTTCCTGCAGACCGTATGGAGTTAATGGCCCAGATAAGGAGAACCGGATTTTTAGAACTTATCCATACCTTCAAAACTCATGGAAACGTCTTAAATTCTTCAAATTTTGAGTACCCCAGTGCGAAATTCGCCCCGACGGGTTGTCGGTCGTACCCCAACCACATTTCACACCACTATGAACAATAAATGCACACACTGAAATCGCTATTACCGATAGGCTCATCCAATCAAGTTTCGATAAACCCGTTCATCATCATCTCCTGCGGTTTCGAACACGCCTGTTAGGTGGTGCGGTAGACCGCGCCCAAAGCCAGGGCCCCGGTAACGTGAGGTAGCCGAGTCGGGGCAGCGTGCGCTGACCCAAGCCGGGGCCGCGCGTCCTCCCGGTGTCATGTGATAGCCCGGGGCTGCCCGCGGGGATGCGGTAGACCGCGCCCAAAGCCGCGGCCCCGGCTTGGGTCAGCGCACGCTGCCCCGACTCGGCTACCTCACGTTACCGGGGCCCTGGCTTTGGGCGCGGCTTCTGCTCATACTTTGTGGTGCGGTGGTGGTGCGTCGGGCCGCGCGCTCTGACTTCGGCCAAGAAAAATGCGTCAGCTGATCATTGTCATTTCTGCCACTTTCATGTGGTGAGATGGGGTCATAACTTTAGAGACGGCTGTTTCATATCAATTATTTTACATAAGATAATATTTCAAACCATAAATTAATGTTCGACAGCCAAATTAAAGAAACAATACCAATACAGGCTTACAGTTTAAATTTGACATTGTGTTGTCTACGATTAGACAGCTGATAACTCATTCCCGTACGTCGTAACTCTATAATGACCTTTGCTTATTGTCACATGTGCGCCGCATTCGTGATTGTTGCCGACGCCTGTTTGCAGGTCAGCCCACTATAATTGTTATACATATCGAAAAACCGATAAACTTTTAGGCGAAAAAAGCACTATTTTAGGCTCATTTTTGATTTTCTTTGCGATATTAGGTAAAAACAGAAGCTTCTTATCCTAGGAAAAATAAAATGGGAAATCATTCGAAGGTGGCACACTACCTTTAAAATCGCGGACAGCTGAAGATCCCGAGCATCACGCAGTTTTCTTACACCCGGACGCAGTCTTGTGACTGTATAAGCACTGTCAGACGTCAGTTGCCTATCTAACACGCTCTGGCCAGCAGAGCGTCAACAGGACATCACCGCTGCGACTGCAGTTGGCCTGAGAGAGGTAGGTGCATCAATCACCGTGACCTCAGGGGACGGCCAGAGACAAACAGCGGGAGACAAACACGCCTTCTTCGTGGGCGGCGGGTGGAGACACTGCATGATGGGGATGACATGCAGGCATGTCATGTCAGTTTTTAGGTAACGCCCACAGGAAGCGAAAGACAGGCGTATGAGCTGTCTGGAGGAGGGATAGGCGTTAAAACAGATCAATCGGTCGATCGAAATTCGCGGAGGTCACTTGTGACCAACGGGCTGTTGTTGAGCGATTGGTTCCCACGCGTTTCCATGTCGACTTCTATGACGATCACACATCAATTATGCGTTTATTTAGCTTATTAGCCAAAATAGAGACATTTCAATAGACATTCAAACCGAGGGATTTGAAAAGATTCAATTTGATTTCCCAATACTCAATGCAGTCCTAAGAAACCAAAAGTTGAATAAAATCACTAAACATCTTTGCACCTTCACATTTATTGTCGTGTCTTTCCTGCGTGACTGCTCCGTTTCGACGATTCTTTAGAACGGGGTCAGTGTTTTAGCTGGGCTGACTCGATCTGTTAACCGCCTGCGCCACCAATAGCCCCACCGGGATAACAATTCACTCAAAGCAAAAACGGAACATCCGTCAACAATTCCATCTCGGTGCCTGGCTGGTGCGGCAAAAACAGCGCAGTGGCTGGCGACCGCAGGCCAGTGAACGCCCGCGCGAGGCGATCGAGACCTATGTTAGCGATGGAAATCTGTGTGAGGGGATCGGGAAACTTGTGTAAGTGATGTAAACCTGTGTGAGGTGCCGAGAACTCTGCCGGTGGAAACTTAGTGTTTACTGTTTACATTTTTATTCCAGCATCCTTAACCCTCGCCGGACCTATTGGTTTTCTACATACGCGCCGGCCGAGGGGGGGGGGGCGGGTACGACCCCCCCCCCTCGCCGTTTCGCCCCTGGTAGAGCTAGCGCGTCGCGGAAAAAACGAGCGTGTGCGCCGTTACGAGACGCAGAGATTGGTACCCGATTTTGAGGTCCTAGGTCAACCGGTGACCTCTGAGGTCAGGTCAAGTGCCCCAAGGTACGGTTCAGTTTTTGGTGAATAACTTCGCAAAAAACGGCCGCAGAGCGCCGATTTTGGCAGCATCGTGTTCGTCTCGCTCAGGCGCGTCGAATGATATACTTTTTGTCCGGGTCAGGTCAACTTGGGGTGTTGACCTCAGGTCAAGGTCAGGTCAGCACCCCCAGGTCACGAAGTTGGTCGAAAGAGGTCATGTCGCATATCATTCGATTCGGCAGGTCTTCCTGAGTCCATTGGTGGCTTTCCCGACTCGCTAGCTCAATTTGATCAAGAGTTATTGACGAAAAACTAATATGACCTTGATGACGTCATAAATGACGTCACGCAAGGTCAACATTGCAAAAGTGACGCATCTAACCTTGCAAGGAGTGCATAAAATCACGATTCTGTGTGCTTGAGATAGTTGGAGATCGTTCCCGGCGCCAGAATAGCAGTTTTCATTTTTCCCCATTGACTTATAATGGTGAGGTCACGAAAATGACCTGACCTCATATGACCTTTAGGAAAAATCCGAGATATACAAGTTGTGGGACTCATAATGGATACTAGATCCTGCAAGTTTCATTTCCCTGTGACATCTCCTCTGGCAGCAGTGGCGGCGCCACGAATTTTTGCCAGTGGGGGCAAGCTTGAGGTGACCCGACTGTTGTCTGATACGCCAATCTGCAAAATCCATGAGCACCTTGCCCCTAGAATCTAGATGTTGCCATTCAAAATTATTATGGTTCTCATGTGACCTCGAAATTTATAGATCCGGGAACAGGGGGGGGGGGGGCAGCGGGGGCGCTTGCCCCCCCCCCCAACTTGGGAGCCGAGGGGGCGGCGCCCCCTCAACATTGAGGCAGCGAGAAAAGATATTTCCTCCCTTTTCCGGACTTCTTTCCTTCTCGTTCCTTTATACATCTTAACCCACGAGCCGCTGGGGGGGGGCATAAAGTTGCCCCCCCTTTACGTTTTGTGAAATATCTCCGAAACCTGATGAGCTACGAACGTGAAACTTGGCATAGCTTCAAATGAATACCTAGGCAATGTTTGAGGAAAGTTTGGTGGTTGTAGCACCTAAGATGACGTCACAGTGACGTCATAAAGTTTTGTCGTTTTCCGATATGGACCGTTTCTGATGACGCTGAGCATGAAACTCAACTGTAAATGAACTAGACAGCACCTGCTGTCATCCTAAAACATCTAACTACACTTCCATCTAGTTCCTGACCAATAATCGTCCCTTTATATTCGGTCCCATATATCTGATGTATCGTGAGGAATATGAGAGCCGCAAATCTATAATTTCACTTATGACGTCACTGTGACGTCATTTTAAATGGGATCGACACCAAATTTGGACACAACCTCGGCTAGGTATTCAGGAAGATGTGTGCAAAGTTTCGCTTCTCTATCTTTTCGCGTTGCGACGATATCGTCGCAGAAGTAAAGGGGGGGCAACTATATGCCCCCCCCCCAGCGGCCGGCGGGTGGCGCGGAGGCCCAGCGGCCGCCGGGTTAACATCAACACACGACATGTTCCTTGCCATCTGAATGGTTTCTGCTGATACAGTATCGATTTAACAACATCTGCTGTTGTCATCCCACTTTGATTTGGGCATGACTTTGGCCATAAGTTTGGCAGGCCAGATTTTATACTGGACCATTTTGAGTCAGCTTTGAGATTAAATACATACCTAACGTACAACGGTGGTAAAATCGTTGCTATAGTTATAACCTAGTTCCGGGTGTGAGGGAGGGGCGTGGGGCAATGAGTGCACTGACGTGGCGCCCTCGGAGGACCGGTATGGGATTAAAGCTCAGCGACACCAAGGGCTTGTGTGGTGCCTTCGGTTTTCGGTAGCACCCTCAGAATCACCGGCCTAGGGCCCTCAGAGCCGCCGGTGCCTTTAGAGGCACCGGTGTGGGGCTGTCATGCAGGTGCAGGTGTGGGCGCTCAGAGGTGCAGTATATAGATTCTCTCAGAGGCGCCGATGAGGGTCCTTACAGGCGTTGATGTGGGCCCTCATAGACGCTGGTGTGGAGCCGTTACAGACGGGTGTGGCGCCTTTAGAGCTGCTGACGCGAACTCTCTACAAGCCGGCAGGGGGTATCAGTGACCAGCAAGGGGTCCTTAGGCCGGCAGAAGAAGTCCTGTGGGGTCCTTGGAGACCAGCATGGTACTGTCAGACGCCGGTGGGGCCCTCAGAGTCACCGGTGTGGGGCCCTTTAGATGCGCAGGTGTTGGTTGGGTCCTCAGAGCCGCCGATATAGGGCTTTAATAGGCAATGGCCATGTAGGCACTCAGAGTTGGGGGTGTGAAACCCTCAGAGACACCGGTGTGGGCCCTCATAGGCGCCGACGAGGGCCCCACAGTTGCCGTTATGGGGCCCTCAGAAAAATAAGTGTGGGACCATCACAGGCGGGAAATGCCCCTAGAACTGGCCTCTCATAAGCCAGTAAGACCTCTCAGAGGCCAGTAACGGGCCTTTGGAGACCACCGAGGTGCCCTTTCGTTAACCTTCAGCGGTCAAATGGCGCCGCAGGGCCCCTCGGACCCGAGGGTCCCTTTGAACCCGATGGGGGGGGGGGTACGTGTCCCCCTAGACCCCTAGCTATGCCACTGTTTCATATGCATCATGTCAGGTGTTTTAGGCTCGCCCCCCAACTTCAAAATCGTTCCCGGGCCCCTGCCTCGAATGACCTTTGGTTGACTTTGACATATGAAAAGTCCTTTGAGATGATTTCGTAGCCGCTGATCACGATTCTGGCATCCATTTTGCTCGAAGCATTCATTTAAGAGCCTCAGGATGGGAAAACATGTCATAATTACTAGATGCCGGCAGCGCTCTTGCGTTGCCTTGGGCCAGAATTGGATGAACGGAACTGAGGGCACACACCGGGCAAACCCACCGAAACCCAGACTGAGCTCGGACTGAACCTGAAACCAACCGAAACATCCCAAAAATGCTTAAAAGCACGTGAGATTGGTGTGGATATCTACAGGGTGTCCCATAAGTTCGTTTTCACCTAAATTTTACGTTCATAGGCTCTCTTGCTTAAAGGCACGCTGAAATTGGTTCGTAACTGAGCTTACGTGGTTGCCATGGCTGGTAGCAATATGCTCCACAGTAACTAATTTCTGTAGACAAAATAGCTTTTGCTAGAGAGCCCGCTTCCTACAGAGACGGCTAACGCCGCAACATAGAGGTCTCCGATACGGGTACGTCTTAGCCCTCGCCCGTAAACGGCGATCTGCCACCTTCGCCCATGCAGGGGGGGGGGGTTGGTGCGACCCCCCCCCCCTTGGCGTTTGAAAACGGAGCGTCGTAGAGCTTAGCGGAAAAGACCAACGGATTGCTCTCGCCGAGATCTCGCGATTGGTGGTATATTTTTTGGTCCTAGGTCAACATTTGACCTACTTTTGACCGGTCAAAGGTCAAATTTTCGGAAAAATAGACTTTTTTCAACTTTCCGCGGCGATTGCGGCAAAACGGTGGGAGATATCGACTTGAAACCTTCACTATCGTGTTCCTTGATCAATTCTCTATCGTTTGGTATGTATTTCGTTTCCCTAGCTCTAAAAATGGCGCGTTGGGAGCGCCGGAAGTCGGCAAGGTCACAGTCGGCGGCAGAAATTCGAAAAATCAAAATTTAAATTTTTGAAATCTGATTGTATTTTTGGATTTGGAAGGTCCATTTGCTCCCTATAGAAGCTAATATTGCTGCATATTCCCATTGAGGTGACAAGAATTAGCAAAATAGTGGTTCGGGCGCTTTTCAAAAATGGTGCCGGACGCTGTTCCTCTTGTGACGTCATAGCTCCGTGACCTGACCTGACCCGGTTAAGTTTCTTATACCATATGATAGCCAATACTTGCCCCAACATGCATGGGAAGTTTCATCACGATCCATCAACCGATGTCCGTACCACCGGCAGGAAACCTCGGGCGTTGGCACTCAGTTTGTGAAAATCCGGCCGGAGGCTGTTCCCTTTGTGACGTCATAACTCCGTGACCTGACATGACCCGGTCAATTTTTTTTATCAAAAGATGCGCAAGGTTTGCCCCATAAGGTACCCAAAATTTGGCGGCGCTGCGCGCCGCCGTTTTTGCACTATTTCCGAAAAACCTCAGGGGGGGGGGGTTGCACCAACCCCCCCCCTACATGGGCGAGGGTTAGTATTTAGTCAGCACGTGACCATTCTCGACGATTAAGGGTGATTGAGGCCTACCAGTCTGTAGCCAATGTTCATCGCTAACTGGACGCACAGCCAGCAAGTGACGGCGATGATTTGTCGGGAGTCAATCACGGTGAATGAACATGAGTAGGAGAATGAGTGGGAATAGGAGATATGCGACAGACGGTCCGAGAACGAACGTTTTGCTGATGCACTTGATACGGGGACCGTCAAAAACAGGCGTACTATAACCGCTTATCATGAATGTTGCACTGCTCTTCTGTTCCCTTTTCAACATCAGCCAAATTTTGTGGGGGCAAAAACATAGTCTTGCCCCCACGGCCTCCTGCCAGTGGGGGCAGTCTGCCCCCACTGCCCCCACGGTGGCGCCGCCCTTGTCTGGCAGTGAGAGCGTTGCGAAGTTGCGACATCTGAAGACCGTGCAGAGGTTCACTTATGACGTCATAGGTCAGTGACCTGACCTAACCCAAAAATGCGGTTGGTGTCAAAAGATGCGGCTTGGATCAAAGGTCAGGTATGCCAAGTTTCAGCTCTCTATCGTCAGCGTGTTCGGAGCTATCGCGAAAAAAACCCTATGGGGGGGAGGGCGGCACCCGCCCCCCCCCCCTCGGCCGGCGAGGGTTAACCCGCGCACCGACGGGGGTCTGCGCCAACTTCGCACCGACGGGGGGGGGGCGGATGACCGCCCCCCCCCCCCTGAGATCTCGAGAACGAAGCAAGATAGCGACAAGCGATAAACGGTATCGGATACGCACGGCCAAGATCTACAATTTTTACTAAGGTCATTTTCAGGTCAGGTCAAAGATGACGTCACAGGGGTCGAAAAAGTCAAAATGGCGGCGCTAGATATGGAGAGTTTTTCTCGAATACCTAACTTTCGAATTAGTCAAGATAGGAACAAACTAAGGGCATCATCGTGATCCTCTCGTCAATCCGCATCGAATGATATATATATGTTGACCTCGAAAGGTCAAGGTCAAAGGTTGACCTCAGGTCACGTGACCTCGAGGTCATCATGTATATCATTCGATGCGTCTTGACGAGCTGAACACAATGAGACCATCCACGCGTCTGTATCTTGTTCCTGTACGGAGTTATTGACCAAAAACCTTTGGTGACCTTTGATGACGTCACATGACCTCACAGCTGCCGAACAGCAAAACAGACCTCAAGGTAGTGAAGGTTGATCGTATATGAAGTCATGTATGGTATATGGGGCCATTCCGACCCGTTTTAGTGGTAAAAACAGGGAGTTGATTTTTCCCCCTTTGACTTATAATGGGGAGGTCGCGAAATTGACCTGACCTTAGGTCGCCGATATCAAAATTCCGAGATATACAAATTGTAGCTACTAATGACCTAATAATATCCTGCGACTTTCAAAGGCCTCCGACATCTACTGTAGCTCTGGCACGATGACAAAGTTGCAAAAAAGTGACTTGAGGTTGGGTCATTCAAAGTGACCTGGTGACCTGACCTTAAAAGGTAGGAGGTTCAAACTTGCACACCATGTGTAAAATTGATGAGGTTATAGTCATACCAAATTTCGCGGCGCGTTTTCCCGCTATTCGCGAAAAACCTCAGGGGGGGGGGCGGATATCCGCCCCCCCCCCCGTCGGTGCGAGGGTTAAAGCTTAAGCTTTAGTCTGCCACGGGTCTTATCTTCATTTCAACACTTTTCAAAGAATAATGATGTCCTTTCCAATGTTTCCAGCTCATGCCACCTTCGCCTGCATGATACCCTGTTAGGTATTTTCCATTAAGGTTTGAGTCATAACAGCTCTTGTACCACCAGCCTGCCTGAGAGTGCTTGTGGGTCGCACAATTGATACTGGAGTGCGTGTCTTGATCCTTGTCCTTGGTGGTGAATCGCTGTCCAATCTGGCGCCGTAGGCTGTCACCGGCATCGCCACTATAGTTTGCGGCCCTCAGTTGGAAACCATCCTCCTCTGAAGAGATCCGAAATCCGTCGTACACGGCGTACCTCTTTTCACCATCGAAATCCTCCATATTTATGCGAAGTTCGTAACGACGGTCTCTTGATCTGGTCGTCAACCACAAGTTGTTGAGACCCCACCAAAATTCTTTATCCAGCTCCCCGAATCCCTCTTTATACGCGGCCCATCTCTGGTAAAAGTCCTCGCGGGGCTCTATATCGGCCCGTCGCTGGATGACGGTCCACCGTCCGCCGTCCGTCTCCAGGTCGCAGTAGGCGGGCACCTCTCCGGCGGCCCCCAGGCCGGGCCGCAGCAGGTAGATGCCGCTCTGGGATCCGACCGGTTGGTCACTGCAGTCGCGGGCTACAGAGTCACGATCGGTAGAAGCATTCTGAACTGTGTTGAGACGAATTGTTATCCCATCAATCCGCGCCTGGTGACTGCCTGTCCTGTTCTGAAGCATCTCCAGACTGGAATTCAGCTCGGCGATACAAGACGCATGTTCACCAATAGAGGATTCGTGAAGGTTGACCTGAGACGCTTGGCTGTCGAGCCGCGACTCATGTGAGTCGATTCTCGACCCATGGCCCATTATCAGAGAGTCCTGTTCCTCGAGATGCAATGCCCGTTCAGCGAACCGCGACTCCAAATTTCTCAGCTCAGATGTCGTCACGTTCAATAGCAGCTCTTGGCCTTTCAGTCGAGCTTGTTGTCCATGTAGTTGAAGCTTATTATCACTCAACTGTGCTTCAATTACTTCAAGTTTCGAATCCTGTTCGTCAGCTTTGCTGTCCCCGGCTGCTAAGTCGGAACGTAGCCTGTGCTGTTCTTCCACTAGCCTGTCCACACGGGCGTCAAGAACATCCAGTCTGGAGTCCAGCGCATCCAGTCTGGAGTCCAGGGTGTCAATGCGGCTGTCCAGTTTGATGGTCAGCGGCTGAATGGCGGCAGCGACGGCACGGTCAACAAGCTGCCACAGCTCATTCGGAGTGATGTGAAGTCCCGCTGCGACCTGCTGTCCTCTCTGATCCTGTTGTTGCTGCTGCGGCTGCTGGACAGAACACTGCGCTGGCAGTGCTGCCGCCGTTAGGAGAGCCGCCACCACTGCTGGCAGCAGGGGCGACATGGCTGCGGCGACCCTCTGAGGACGGCAGGGGAAGACACCGACCTACGGACGACTCTGAGCCTCAGCGGCAGGCTCGGGCCGGCGCTCAGTGGGCTCGGAGGGACACACACTGCACGAGCTTCTAACAGCGCCCAGGCTGGTGGCGGACTGATACGGGGGCAGCTGGAGGGCCAGGCCCGTCTGGAATGTCGACGTGGCATCGCAGACACATGCCGTATGTTTATATGATGGCGGAAAATCCAACGACGCAGTACAAAGTTTGGCGAACGATTGGAAACCAAACTTACAGGCATGATATTTTCCACATGGAAAGCTCTGATAATCATGCTCTTCTAAAGCTTATTTACCTTATCCCGCGCCCTGGTGGGGTCTGTTTATAACGCGACCTGGTGGGGGGGGGGGGCTATTTTTTGCCCCCCCCTCGTATCTCCGAAACTACTGGACGGATCCGCAAAATTCAAACGGCGTTCGAAAGGCCTGTCAAATTTGTCGAAGGAAACCAAATTTCATTGACCTCGGGGTCACCGATGACGTCACAGGTCAGGTCAAAGATGAAATGTTTCACCGTTCACGGGTCATCTAGGGAATGCGCTATAACACCGAAGAAAACGCATTTTGTCGAGAATCAGCGATAGGGCGTCAGTTGCCTAGTACATATATTGCTATAAGAGGTCACTGACATTACCAGGTCAGGTCACAGGTCAGGTCACCAAGGGTCACAGGTCAGGTCACATGAACCTAACTTTAGGTACTAAGGTTGTGCGATGCATGTTTTATGGCCAATTTTTCATTTCCAACTCAATGGTGTTGGTTATAAGACTATCAGGTACGGCTTAGGTCACTTTCTGGTGGAGGTCAGGTCAAGGTCAGGTCAAAAAAGGTCAAATTTCAAAGTTGATATTTTTGCATAAAATGGGTATTGATTCGATGCAGCTCGTCACGGGGAGTCTAATGGTGGTCTTTGTTTTGCGCTACGAGGTCTAGAATTGCAAAAAATTGAGTTTGAAAATTTGACGTCATCAATTTTGAACAGTTTTTTCGCTGTAACTTGGCCAAAAAAAGAGGTATCGATCTCAAATTTGGTATGTAGATAGCAGGCGGTAAGGACTATCACATATATTCCGTTTTTTTCGAAATTCAAAAAACTTTTTGGATTTTTCGGCTATTATAATCAAAAAATCTATTTTTTTATTTTTGGGGGTCAAAATCCTAAAATGTTAAAAATCCGAGATAGCAGTTTTGTAGCCCTGTCAATTCTACAGCTTTTATGTCTTTATCGTTTTTCTGTATTTGCAAAGCTATAGGCCTGACAGCTCTTCCCGCGAAACTCTTTTTTGGGTCGAAAACGGCAGAACATGACGTCACTCTGACGTCATTTCCGGCCAACCTATCATAGCCTTTGGAAAAATTTTTGGTCACAATGTGTAAAATTGATGTCCGGGAGGGTACTGAAAGTTTGGTGACGATCGGCGCAGCGGTTCTGGAGATATATTGAAAAGTCTGGAGGGGGGGCAAAAAATAGCCCCCCCCCCCCACCAGGGCGCGGGTTATAGGAGTAGTAACTTTAGGTCCGTGTAAGCATTACTTGTAATATTTTGAAATAGAATACTAAATATATGAAGTTACAAAAAGCGAACAGAATACAAACATAGGTATGCTTACATTTTTGTTTTATACAAGTCTCCCTTCATCCTCGCCGACCAGACAGCCCCACTGACCAGAATGAATCGTTCTGTCTGTTTTTGTGCGTGTCCAGTGGTGAGCGCGCATTGTGCGTGGCCAGGGCGGGCCTGTGTGCCTGGCACGGGTAGGGAGGTGGCTGCGTCTCAACTGATTATCCCCATTCATGTGTGATCTACGGGTCGCCGCCTGTCGGTGGGAGGGCCCAGCGGCAGAGGAGGAAGAGGAGGACGGCCCGCGGCGCACCAACACGGCGACTGAGGGCCCAGGGGAGATGAGGGTGGGATAGGTGAGGGTGGGCGTGGGGTAGCTTTTGTCCACAGACAGGATGCGCACGTGTTTCGAACACAAAATAAGACGGCTCGGAATGACGTCTGAATGTCTTCCATGAAAAGTATTTATAGAAAACACGGGTAGAAATAAAAAAACTGGAAATCGTCGGGCAGAGGAAGAGACGATTTACAAGTTATATTCCTGCGACATGGTTTCACTGCGCATTCTTCCAACGATAACATGAAATTGACGAGGAGTAAGCACATCACACTCACCAATAATCACGAGCACATACAATAGACACAAACAATACTTGTCACGAACTCCTTCAATTATGGAAATAGAACGTTAGTTTTAATTGTAGTTCCAGCTTTCCAGAATCAACGAATGAAGCAATAAAAAGCATATGCTGCATTGCGGCAATGAATAACCCCTTTCTCGTGACGGAACGGCTGTACGCAGATAGGAGACTGGAACTTATGCATGCAGCAGCGCTTCCATGATTCTGAAGCGAGCAAGATTCATGTGCTGCGTTCCCGAACAGCTATCGCGGATAACTAAAATGAATCACCGCATTTACAAGTCGTTAGTGGTGAGGCTGGATAAGTCGTCATCGCCGCAATAATCTCAGCGTGTCACGGGAAGGCTGCCCGCTCCACTGCGGCGGGGGTGTGAGCCAGCGACGGCGCGGCAGCGGCTCGTTTGCATTTGGTCCGTGTACCGCGCGCGGCCGGTCCCGTTCTGTGCGTGCCCCGACCCGCCGACAAACTCACCCGACGCACGCACGCCACCGTCGCGCCGCCCCGGCACCCCGAATCGTTCCTGCAGTCATCGTCCGTGTATGGCGGCTAAATTAGCATCGGTGCCGACCTGCCGGCGAACAACAGACGCGGCCGGCCCGCGGCGACTACAGAGCCGGCGCCGCGCGCCGCTTACAAACACACACGGCTCACAAACAGACGCGCGCGCACAAACACGGGCACACACAGACATACATACGTGCGCACGTTCAGAGTGTCCAAGACATGCACCTCACGATTGTGAAGCTGCACAACGGAAGAGACGGGAGGGTGATATCTATGAAGGAAGTAGCAATCTCGTAAGACAGAAAGTGCTCAACGTACGGAACCAGGCCGACCGCTCAACAACAGAAGTGGCGAGACTGAGACCAAGATGAATGGCCTCCGACACCGCGACGACCGGAAATAATCAGCTCCGGTGCATCCTGGACCATCCCCGCCTCCAGACGCGTGTTACTACAGCCGTGTCGCGCAGGGGGCGGAGGACCCGGCGCAGCGGAGGGAGAGAGGCGGCAGGGCGGCCGGCCCGAGGCTGTTGTGGGAGACCGGCGCCGCCCGGAACCGTCGGCCGGTGACTCCGGTTTCCGGTCCGTGCTCGCCCTCCAGACTGTCGGAGTCCCCTCCCCTCAAGAACAGGGGAGGCAGTGCGTGGGAGGCGGCGTGAGCGCGTGGTGACCTGGTGACGTGTACACTTGTACATACAGCCATGGTCCTCCAAGCAACGTTCCCTGTTGCCCTATACTGAGCTGTGCAGTGTGCATACCACTTCTACTGATCAGGCAGAACTAAAATATAACCTCACTCGGCGGCCAAGCTCATTAATATCTACAAACACCATACCAATGAAATTCATCGATATTACACAAGTATATTTTTCATTTTTCACATTTTTAGAGCCGTTTTCAGTTGCGCAGCCGTGTAGCTTCCGTTATGATTTGTCGGATCCATCGGATTCCGCTGAAGCTGCATTACAATAGACATCAAATAATAAATCTATGCTATGACATGGATTATAGCACCCCAGAGCGACATTGATGTAACTGAGGGCTTTACTGAAATGAGTAAGTTTTAACAAGCCAAATAAATACCAATCAATCCCAGGACTCGGTTAGATGCTTCTTTTGACTTATGCCATTGGCCATGTTACGTGGCACGATATTGAACATCCCTGCTTCTCTGGGTTTTAGCAGGTCTGACTGATGGCACTTCGGTTTGGCACCGAAAGGATCAACAGATGGCCGTTTGAATTGGCGTCGCGGGCGCTCCTTCACCAAATTGGACTGGTGCTCCTTGATAAGTTGTAATCCTCATCATATGGTTTAAAAATGTCATTAATTACAAAGCCATGATCATTATTTGTTGATGTCAACTTTGCTACGATTCCAAATAAGTGCACAAATAAATAAATAAAACACACCACACTGTACCTTGCAAAGCATGATTCCCATAGGAAAATTTATCATTTTTTAACCCTCGCACGACCAGGCCATTTCTCATAACACGAACGACCAGGGGGGGGGGTTGTTACGACCCCCCTGGCGTTTCGAAACGGAAGGTCGTAGAGCTTAGCGGAAAAAACCAACGGATTGCTCTCAACGAGATCTCGCGATTGGTGGTATATTTTTTGGTCATAGGTCAACATTTGACCTACTTATGACCGGTCAAAGGTCAAATTTTCCGAAAAAATCAAACTTTTTCAACTTTGCGCAACGATTGTGGCAAAACGGTGAGAGATATTAACTTCAAACCTTCAACAACGTATTCCCCACTCAATTCTGCATCATATATGGTGTTTTTGGTGTATTTACCCTATAAAAGTAAGAGGCCTATTGCTGATGAGTGATATGGTGTCACATCACCCTCCGGTGTTTGTCCCGATTCGTCGGCTGTTGACCACTGCTCCGCTATAAATACTGTAGGTAACGACTCAGAAAAGTGTATTTCCAACTTCCAACAATCAATTCACAGCAAACGATGTATCACATATCATCACATATGAAAGACACATCATGAAAGACACATCATCACACTTCGTGAAAATCCGGCCGGAGGCTGTACCTCTTATGACGTCATAACTCCGTGACCTGACCTGACCCGGTCAATTTTCTTGCACCACACGATAGCCAATGCTTGCCCCAACATGCATGGGAAGTTTCATCATGATCCATCAAACAATGTGGGTATCACCGGCAGAAAACCTAGGGATTTGGCGCACACGTTTGGTAACTGTCGGCCGGAGGCTGTACCTCTTATGACGTCATAACTCCGTGACCTGACATGACCCGATCAATTTTTTTCGGCAAAAGATGCGCAAAGGTTGCCCCAGAGGGTATTGAAAATTTCAGCCCGCTACGACAAGCCGTTTAGCGTGCACTTCGAAAAAAACCTCTGGGGGGGGGGGGTGATACAACCCCCCCCCCTAGGCGTTCTAGGGTTAAGGATGAACAGTTTTTGGTAAATTTTGTAATTGTCAAGCTTCTCGTTTCCAGTTGTAAACCGTCTCTAGCTTATCGAAATCCGAATTTTAAGTGAGCGCAAGCGATTATCACAGGGCAGGAACAGTCTCACCAACAGCAGAGGTAAAAACGTATACCCTCTGCTTCTTCCCACTTCCTCGCAGCGTGCCGTTTGCGTCAAATGTGGCTCTCGCTCACCTGGGATCCACTTGGCTAAACGCGATTCGATGTCATTTCTGATGAACTGTCCATGCAACGAATATCAATACCCGCGATACATATCTGCGCCATGCAAAAATTAAATCCCGCCCGGCTGAGCCGAGCCTTCAGTGCAGTTTGACACACCGCGTGTAAATCATCCACGCACCGGGACCATTGGAGCCCCGGCCACGTGCCGCGCCGATCGCTTCATCCACGGCCGAGTCGTGATTTACAATCTGCTCGTCAGCCGGCTGACCTCTCGGTGCCGGCCGGGGCCGGGGGTGTCGGTGCCGGCGCCCTGCCCCGCACTGATTACTCAATATCGAGGAGAGCGGCCGCTCGCTCCGGCGCCTCTGACCGTGCCGTGTTGCACTGCCGCCGGCACAGCCAGACAGGAGGGATTACCATATCAAAGAGGGCCCGGGTGTCTGGCGCACAACACCGGTCATCGGCTCACGGCAGGGCTGCAGGGCAGAACGGAGGGACCAGGCAGGAAGAGGAATGTACATACGTTCCTGAGACGAGTGGTAGAACACTGCCGGAGCAGCAAGAAAAAGGCATCGGCAATAGCAGTAGCGGCGGAACACCTTCAGTTAAGGGGGGGGGGGCATCACCGACTTTTGGTCCCATTCTTTTCATGCAACACCCATAGGGTTAACGCAATCGCAAAATCAAGGGGGGCACGGTGCCCCGGTGCCCCCTCCCCCCGTTCCGCCGCCTCTGGGCATTAGACGGCAAGGAGTTTTATCTGTATTTCTTTTGTACGAAATATGCGTCAAAATATAATGGTAAGACAAGGGAGGATTCTTTAAATGAGAAATCCCTAAAAGAGAAAGCTTGTAATGATCCAGTACCGATACCACGCGCTGCTTCACTAAACGCGCGTTGATAATTTATCCAATTAGCGTTGACGCAAGTGATTTTTGATGACCATATTTGATTGCCACTTCCGATTCACCTTTGATGGAACATCTATGATGGAACAAATCAACAGGCAGGGTAGGCCAAAGATGATGAAACTGTTACCAATCGGTGGATGTGCTTTTATTTCTTCTGTCGAGATTACTTAGCTGCGTCGGTATGTATCGTAGCCATTTTGTTACAGGGATTGATCCGTCCGTGCATTATGCAGTGATCCTTCCCAAGGATTTTATAATTGCAGTTTGACTTATGTCAATAGAAAAGCAGAACTATCACGCTTCATCTTCCGATTTTTTTTTCTCAATAATCAATTAACTAGCCTCAACTAGGAGCCGGCGCCAATAATGCATCGTCTGCAGCATCTGCATTTGGAGCTTCTCAGACCTCTCATGCTTTGTCAGCCCCAAACTGACGCCCATTTCATTTATGCGGCTATTAATCGTTTTGGTGCCGTTCGAAGTGCCGTAAACGGGTCGTTACCCGACACCAGTAAATTGTCAGGCGTTTACATCAAGCTATTGACTATTTATCTTGAGGCAGGACAGATACCCAAGCAGGATCTATGGCATGCTGTAAAAGCAGAGTGCTTGAACAGGGTTGTCCAAAAAGATTCAGTAACTAACTCTGTAAAACGTCTACTGGAATGTCACAGTGACGCTCGCTTTAACATTTTAGTTATTTTCGAATAAACATAATTAAAGTTTTCTTTGTATGGACAAAGGTAAATGTTTAAAATTGCACTGCACCCATATGCGAGTGTACTGTGCAACAATGCTATGCCGTTTAGTAGTTACCTCTATCTATAGCACCGCGGTCTGAATCGGCAGCCTAAAACAATAGGTCCAATAGATCACCCCTGCGGCAGCCCTTCCAAAGAGGCGTCGTGGCGCGATTTTTACCGGCTGCCTTTCGTCACCCACTTGACGTCCCGGTGGTCCCGTTGAGGAGGGGCGGCCCACCGCCGAAGCCCGGGGTGGTCCCCGACAGTGTCCGAAAACAAGCGCCGGCCAAAGACAACACGGCACTCTGATAGGAAGCCGGCGCCGCGATCGGAAAGGCCTGGGGTGGGACCGGGGTGACCGGCTGGCTGAGAGTGTCAGGCTGGTACTGACTGGACTGGATAGTTGTTAGACCATAACGTGTCCACTGTCGTTCCTAAATAGCGTGAATTTGGGAGGAAGTAACTGAAAGTTCGGCTTCTTCAAACTGCTGTGTAAAATACATAAGATAAAATATGGAGAAAATTTTGGGTACACTTTTGACGTGGACACACTGTATCTAGTTATGAAGTCAAAATTTTAAGCAGTGACCTAGAATAAAGCGTCCCAAGCCTGTAATCATCTTAGTGTAATTGTTCAGGTAGGTATCCTGCCCCCGCCCCTCCATGGGCTCCAACTAATCATTTCATATCCATTTGCAGGCGTAAATGTGTGATATGGTAGCAAGGTTACGAGTTGCAAAGCAATTTGCATACCTTACAGTCATAAATCAAAGGGTATGCTTCACTCATGACACAACACTGATTTATCGTTAATGTTAAAGCGCCTATGACTGCCAAACTCTATTCGATAACACATTCCAATTATTCTTCTTTTTTTGGCCAGACGCTTTTATAACATATCAGCGTGGGCCCAACAACAGCATGAAGCCACAAACTATAAGGGTTATATGCCATTTAGGAAATGTTTTGTTTTGGCAAAAAAAAATATTTCATTCCGCTTACATCTCTCATTCAGTTGCGGCAAGGAGTCATTTAGCCATTTTCTCCCGGAGCTGTGGTGAAATCTGCTCGAGTGAGGCGGTCGGCAATAAGAGGCCTGTAGTGTATACCCTGGGCTCTCTACCCTCGCTACTCTGTGAGTAATTATATTAGAGGTAATTACGCTTGGTGTGAGGTGTGCCAAGACTCGTAATTAGGTTACGTTCGTGTCTGGATTGTCAATGTGTTAGCAGCTTAGTGGCCTTCAGCTTTAGCAGCTCTCCATTGAACTAGAGCTGAGCAAGAGGCCTGGTGATACCGAGCTTGCGACTTCGATGAGCTTACGTCGGATCAAAAAAGGGAGGGCCTTCTCATTAATATAGTAATAAACACGTCTTCTGAAGCGCTGAAAGGGGCATGGGCATTTTAGAGCTGCTCATTTTTACGTGCTAGTTTTCACTCGATTTAGTACAAGAGATAACGCACTTTTTGGACACTTGGAGAGTAATTACCAGCCACCTTGATGAAGAGTTCCTGACATCTTTTCTTAACGAGCGACAGGCAGCAATTAAGCACCTTCTCTTGACGCGAGAAATGAAACATCTCAACACGTCCAGCATCATCATCAATGGCCCAAACGTAAAGAGTTTCATCTAGCCTCTGACGGCATTCCAATGGCCATAAAAATACGCCGCCGCCAAGCCAGTGGCCACCAATCACCCGGCTCAGTGGGGCATGAAAGGAGCCACGTCTGCAGTGGTCTAAACACTGCACGGCCGGCCAGAAAGGCCCCGCGGCTCGTGTGTATCATTAGTGACGGCACGAAGGCCGCGCCTTGTCGACCGCAGTACTCAGGTGATGAATGATATCGCGACGGAGACTCATATAGGGGTACCGCTTGCGACCCGGCCCGGCCAGAGCTGAGGGCTGATGGGGTGCAGACGGTATTAGGGTTGTAGAATGTGCGGTCGTTTAGTTTCATCATGATCTAACTGAATTCAGATTGACATCGGCGTTCTTGAGTCATCGGTATAGCAACATACAGCTCAGGTTGAGTCGAAGTATAATTTTTACATGTGTTTTAGCTGTGAGTGAAATTACAGCACCGATAAATCTCCACAGTGCAACTCGCAATTGATATGCAAACAAGATTACGTGAAATGGATACGACGTAAGCACTTACATATTCACTCCGAATCAAAGCCCGCATTGCTCAAATGCTCCAGACTCACTGCTATAAATACAGCTCGCCAACCATCCCTAAATTATCACCTGCGACGCAGTATACCGAGACGATGATTATCACAATCGTCGTAACACATCGCCTACAACACGCCTGCTGGAATCAAGACCTCGAGAAAAGGAACGCTAAACAGAGGAGGACCCGGGCTACTGCGTATGATGACACCGACGGCATGTCATTGTCGTCGGCGCCATCCTCGTCGTCATCGTCTTTGCTGATGGCGCTGGCGGAGGCGGCTGCGATAAAGGTAAAACTCATTTTTCATGAGTCCCCGCAGGGCCAGCGTGGGCTTGCGTGCCTGCCCCACCCGAACTAGGACGCCGGACGGTGCTGTGGGGGTTCGGGTGGGGGAGGCTATGCCGAATAGGTAGACGGGTCATGGGTGAAATGTAAACCTGGATCACTAAGGCTGTTTGAGATGTGAGGGTGCTGCGAAGCACAGGAAAGTGGTGTCGTCAAGTATAGAAATAAATAAATGGACAAATAGTTTATCGTTATCAAGTCATCTAAATTTTGCAACATGTGTCACGGTGGTCTGCCTAAGTTGAAAAGCGGCGACTTGACCTCGATGTGGATTATCAGCCCTGTCATAGTGAGGTGATATGAACTTCTCAATGTCCGGGCCTGTAAGCAATGATCGCATTTCATATAAACAGGGGCGGCCAGGTCAGCCGACTTGACCACCGCGCCGGTGCAGGAGCGGCCTGCATGACCGTTTCGGTCAACTTGAAATCCCAACTTTTCTTTCGCTCCCTTATGACCTATCGCGTGCCTCCTTTCACAGGGGCATTCCACGTCAAATCGAACAAAAATCGGCTGTTTTGCACCTTACCATCAGCGATTTCATTATAAATTTGTGAGCGAGTTCCTGTGTGGCCCCGGACATTACACTGATGTTTTTTGCACATTCTGACCACAGGTCTTCTAAATATAGGGCATCAAATTTTTACAAAATGTTGCATCTTTATATTTTTGAACGACCATAACTTTGGTTGTACTTGTTTGATTTGAATGAAATAAACCTTACTGTTTAGGTAATTTCTTAAGCATTTGTTTAGAATTGCACCTACTTAAATATATGACCTTGAAATTTGCTTAACTCTGTTCTTAAGCACAAATATTGAAATAGCAAAAAACACGTCACCTTCGATTTGGCTCATTTTCATATATTTTATTGCCTACCATATTCTTAACAACCTGTGAAAAAATTAGAGTGGGCCATTCATAAGTTTTGAAGAAAATTGCACATATGCAAACGTATGTTAGCACGCGCAGTGGAGGGGGAAGAGCGAATTTCGCCCACCCCTCCTGTTTTTCGCCAATATCTCATAAGATTAATGCGAAATTGATTATGGCTACCTGTCAAGAATTGAATTGGACATCTCATCGTGCAAGCAATAAGAAAATCGGTTCACAACTGTTCTAGTAATAGCGGTGTAAAGTGAACATCCTGTCGCCGCAGCGACGCGGCGACTCGGCAGCCGGCGCCGACCGCTACGCGCCGCCTGAATTGTAGACTGTGCCGGGACGGAACGGAACGGTTCTGTCTTTACATCGCGCTCCCTACCGCTGATTACGTTCGATTCGCGTCAACTTTTGTGAGAAGACTGTACAGGCAATCTTATGGTGAAAGAATTTTGAAAATCGGTTGGTAAACAATTGAAATATGAACGTGTTAACACAAAATTGTGATTGCTGCGTTTCCCGCATCGGCCGAGCCCGCCTCAGCCGGCGACATGTTACTCTT
This sequence comes from Amphibalanus amphitrite, assembly GCF_019059575.1. Lineage (NCBI taxonomy): Eukaryota > Metazoa > Arthropoda > Thecostraca > Balanomorpha > Balanidae > Amphibalanus > Amphibalanus amphitrite. The sequence continues at coordinate 220,074 of NW_024882151.1, forward strand.
AGCAGGCCTCTAACTGCCATATTTATTATTGGATAAACTAGAAATTCCCCATACATACTAAAAAATGTATGTTCTTTCGTATAGTGAAGATCAAAAGGCGTGAAGATATCGTTGCGTGATAATGTTTTCGTTGAATTTACTTCATGATGCATTTCCACACGGCTCAAAATTCACCGCAAAATACCGTTTGCCTGCGACACTTTTACTATGGAGGCTGGAGCGTGAATGCTTGACTACGATGACTATGCATTTCCATTCTCGCAGAGTTTGGGATATCACTTATCAGCAATCATTCATTTCAGAAAGTGTACACAAGCAAGCATGTCTTGACTCTGTCTTTCAAGGTCACGCGCGGTTGCGTGATGTTGATGCATGAAAACGGCGTTTGCCGCGAAAGTTATGAATGGCCCACTCCAATTTTTTCACAGATGGTTAGGAACATTGTGACGGACATAATATGTAAAAATTACCCAAATCGAAGGTGACGTGTTTTTTGCTATTTAAATTTTTCTGTTTTAATTCAAGGTCAAATGCATTTCAAGGTCACTTCAATTTAATTTTATAATTAAAAATCAAAGCCTTATCAATTGCCTATAAGACCCTGTTAATATCATTTTGATACCAGAAAAGGAACCAGAGTTATAGCCATTTAAAAAATTGATGTGTGGCATTTTTCGCTATATTCGATGACCTATATCTCAGCGATACGTTATCAAATTTCGAAAATATTATACGTAACTCAGTTTTGAACCATGCCCAGTCTACCTACAAATTTTCAGAAAAATCGAAGGGGATGACGGATTTCGGTGTTTGATTTGACGTGGAATGCCCCCACACAAAACCTCCTGCACCGTATTCAGCGACTGGCACTGCTGACTCCCGCTACCATGGCTGTATAGAACTTCATCACAATAAAAACTCTAGTAGAACAATTGGGTCAGGTGCTTTGTGCCTCAGGTGGCTCATGGCTGCCTCAAATCCGCCACCGTATACCGATTCCGAGAGCCCCCAATGCCGGGACCACCTCGGCGACACGTTTCCCGACCGTCCTCCCCTCCTGTCCTCTCCCTCCCCCTCCTCCCCTCCCGTCTCGGTCATCGGCAGCGACAGCCGGGGGCGCTCGTGCCGTCGTCGGAGACCCTCCCAAACATCGTCACCGACGCCCTCCCCTCCCTTCCCCGTCGGAGGGATGAGGGGCCTGGGACGCACCTGTCCCGGGAGCGCGACAGAGGGCGCTGTGTTAGCGGGCTCCGGAGGAGGCTCCCTGGCGGAGCCGCCGAGCGCCGAGCGGCGGACGGGCAGAGGAGCCAGTGCGCGTGGCGGCCGGCCTCAGAGAGGTTGGAGCGTGGGCGGCGGGGGTGGACCACGGACCATAGACAACACGCTGACCAGGACAGTGGTCCATGGTGCTCGGACTGTTCGCGCTGGTGAGACGAGACGCGGCGTGAGGTGGTGTGACGTTACTACGACACTGCTGTGACGGTGTCACGCAGTTCAGAGAGTACCGACATCTCCAGTGATGTCTGCGATGCCGGTTACCACGCTGGCGCCAGTGTTGACCCTGCTCCTGTTGGGACCCGTGCCTGTGACAGAGTCGTACAATGTGGACGTTCAAAATAAGGTCGTCTACCGTGGTCCGGACGACGCCATGTTCGGTTTCAGCGTCAGCGGGTACACAGACCAGTACGGCAGCTGGTGAGTACAGGTCGGGTCAGGGTAGGTCAGGTCAGACGGGGTCAGGTCACGGTAGGCTCGGGTCATATCGCGTCGAGTCAGGGCATGTAGGTCAAATCGGGTCGGGTCATCTCGCGTCGGGTCAAGCTGCATCAGATTGAGTCGAGTCATATTGGGTTGGGTTCTGCAATATTAGGGCAGATCAGGTTGGGTCAGGTTCGGTCAAAAGAGGGTGGAATGTTTTGCGATTAGCGAAAATATGATTTTATAGGAGAGGTCAGGATAAATAAGGTCGCATGTGTGTAGTAACTTACCAGGCCGTGAATATTGAGCCAGTATTTGTTAGGTCAAATGCACATCCTGTCAGTCTTTTTCAAATGTTCCATGCTTCCAAAATAAAAAGTCAAGTTGAAATCATCCTGGCCGGTCAGGCTGATATTCTGGCTCGGCGTAGAAAATGGCTAAGATTGGAAAGATCAGTTCTCCACGTCATTTCTATAATGATCTCGGATACCACACTGTTCTTTATCAGTCTCTTGACATACTAGCCCATTGAGCTCGTAAAGTTAGCGACGAGAATCTTGTGTTGGTAAATTGATCCCGCAGCGTAGTTGGAGTATAAGTGCATAAAGCTAAGACAATCAATATAACAGACGCAATAATGCTAGCTACATATGCTTACAATATGCATAATGCAATAAGGATCCAAGGTGCATAACAATCCTCATATCACAAGAAGAGATATCACTTAGGAGTAACGAGGATCATGTAAGAGTAACAGCGGTGATCGTTTGTGAAATGTCGTGATATGATCTACCAGTAAATACCAGTTACTATACAACGAAGTACGTGGCTGCGAGAAAATTGCTATGCTAATTTTTTTTTTGTGGTTCGCCAACAAGCGTGATTAAGCACTTTAATATGTAGCATCTTGTATGCCCATTTGCAACGTAATTCAACAATTAATAAAAGGGCAGCTGACAATGTGGACATGTATATAACTAATGCTTAACCCGCGCCCCGTAGGGGGGGGGGGCCGAAACGGCCCCCCCGTGTCCTTTTCGGTCGATATCTCCTAAACGGCTGGAGATATCGCCACCAAACTTTCAGGACCTCTCCGGGCATCAATTTTACACATTGTGACCAAAATTTTTTCCAGAGGCTGTGATAGGTTGGCCACAAATGACGTCAGAGTGACGTCATGTTCTGTCATTTTCGACCGAAAAAAGACCTTCGCGAGAAGACCTGTCAGGCCTACAGCTTTGAAGATACAGAAAAATGATCAAGACATAAAAGGTGTAGAATTGACAGGGCTACAAAACTGCTATCTCGGGTTTTTGAAATTTTTGAGTTTTGATCCCCAAAAATCAAAAAAGCATTTTTTTGGATATATTAGCCAAAAAATCCAAAAAGTTTTTTGAGTTTCGAAAAAACCGGAATATATGTGATAGTACCTACCGTCTTCTATCTACATACCAAATTTCAGATCGATACCTCGTTTTTTGGCCAAGTTATAGCGAAAAAACTGTTCAAAAATGATGACGTCAAATTTTCAAACTCAATTTTTGGCAATTCTAGAACTCGTAGAGCAAAACAAAGACCACCATTAGACTCCCCGTGACGAGCTGCATCGAATGGATACCCATTTTATGCAAAAATATCAACTTTGAAATTTGACCTAATTTGACCTGACCTTGACCTGACCTTCACCAAAACGTGACCTAGGCTGGCCCCAAAGGCTGCCTAACCCACATAATCGCATTTGTCATGTAAAATGGACCATAAAACATGTATCACACGACACATTCATATTGTGACCCCCGGTGACCTGACCTCGCTGTGACCTGACCTGGTATCAGTGACCTCAGATAGCAAAGTATGTGTTTGACGAACAATATACCATCGATGGTTTTCAATAAATTACCAATTTACTCGATTTCACAGCACATTTCTTGAATTGCCTGTGAACGGTGAAAATCTGACCTTTGACCTGACCTGTGACGTCATCGGTTTGACCTAGGTCAATGAAATTTGGTCACAAGGTAGTTCCCGGGTAGGGCTATCAAACGCCGTTTGAATTTTGAAAATCGGCCGGTAACTTTCCGAGATCTTAGGGGGGGGGCCGAAACGGCCCCCCCCCCCCCTACGGGTGGTAGGGTCCGCCGGTAGCCCTATGGGGCGCGGGTTAAATATGTGAGTTTACCACACATTTTTTATCGTGGGCATCATTCACATGATCTCTTAAACATTGGCAGATCACGAGGGAGCGATTTTTGGGCTAGCTGATGCCCCCCCCCCCTTGCAGCGTCCAATACCACCTTTTCCTCCAGTGCCTCTGAAAGCATATTCGAACAGGCATAAATTAAATGCAATACGATAATAAATCAGGCATGATAAACATCTCATTTAAAAATGAAGAAGCATATAAACCGATCAAAACCAACTGTGTAATTGCGAGGCGCTTCAATCTTCAAATGCAGCCATTCACTTACGGTTAGCAGTTGTGCCCGAGACTCGCTCATAAAGAATAGTAAAAGCATGAGGATTGTGCAATGCTTCCAAATCGCCAGCCTCGAAATTCTAATTATTACTCACATAAGCCTTTCCATGGTCGTGTCGTAATAATTATGTACAGTTTCATTCTCTCGCTCAGCCTGTCACTTGGCTTTGGCTCCCCAAGGTGCCAAGTTCTGATCAACGAGGTCGTTTGCCCAGTTCAGCGAATCATGGTCTCATGTCTCCCAGGTTGCCAGAGTTTGCACCAGTTGTTGCAAAGCTACGATAATTATCACGGACCAGCCATTGCAATAATCACCCGTTGCACATTATCACTTACAACAGCGAGGTGCAGCAGCAAATCTGAGCACCACGAGCGTGTGGTGAGTTTGACTGATGAGTATTGATGGCCTTTGAAGAGGTGAGAACCAATCATGCGAGGTCGGCTGTTTAGCTTGGCTCTCGCGGCGGGAGATCAGATTGATTGGGTGCGATTTGGGACGCTGGGTGGTGGCCGGGGTTCGACGAAGGGGGCCTGATCTTCACACTGGGAGGCCGCCCCGGATTTCCGCCACAAGAGCTCACCACAATTTGCTGAGAGCGAATAGTGGAATGATGTTATGGAAGTTAAGATTTTATGAAAGCCATCTTGTTCTTCTCATCCCAATTTCACTTGAGGGATTGATTTACTGTACCAGTTTTATTTTTGCCGAAAGTAGTACAGTTTAGAGCAGTTATAAGCCCATCAATTATGAAATGATGTGCACTGAAATGGCGCCAGTCCGTGCTAAGCTAACAAAAAGTGTGACTGTTTAGATAAGAAATTATGAGAACCAATCATGGAATGCTTCAATGTGATAATTCCTTTCTGTGCTGCGCGTCTCAGCCTGATAACCGACTGAAAACATCTTCCTCACTTATCTTGAGATCAAAAGATCACAGCTCTCACAAATCGCCGTCGTGCCAAGTGACACCGTTTACTAATACCACGCGGCTCGCTCAGTCTCAGGGCGGCGCTACAAATCCACGGGGATCTGTCGTACCGGTCCCACGTCGCGTCGACGGTCTCGTCTTTACCACCCCCGCCCCGGGTCCTCCCTCCCTCCGCCTCGCCACTTCCGTCCCTCGTCCCCTGTATCGTATCCGTATTTTTAGTCGCCTAATTATAGCACCGATCGGGTGACATTTAGCCCTCTCCGGGACCGCTCTCCGGGTGCCATGCGTCGCTCCCGTCGAGCGCGTCTGTCGCGTCGGCCCCGACTCTCGGCGGCGTTGGTCGCGTCGGCGGAGCAGCCGTCTGTCTCGCCCTACCTCCTTTCTCACCCGGCGAGCGGGCCGGACCTGAGAAGGCCTGTGACGCTGTAATTATCTGTCCTCGGCGGGAAGCTGTCCCTGGTCAGTCAACCGGTAATGGCCTGGGGAGGGAGTCGATTATTGGTAGTGGTATCGGCCGACACCGGGTGCGGTCAGCCACTTCCGATAGACGCCGACGCCGTGAGAGAGACTGAGCGAGTTGGCAGCTATTGTAGCTGATTTCAGTTCTCAACATCATGTCGGTTAAAAGGAAAGTCTTGGATGCATATAATGGATTATGCATGCAATGCATCGCAGAAGTCGATCACGATGGAACATTGCAAACTGGTTTTTAACTAATTATATTTCAAACTTCTGATAATTTTAAGTACTTCGAAAAACAATTTTGACACGATGTCAAACACAGGGCGTCTCGACACTCATTCTCAGTAGCGATTTTCTGCTAAAGCTCTAGGTGGCAGGCTCGTTTTCCGTCCACCGCCGACGCTTTCACTGCGCCTGGCTCTGCTCTGACGAGAAGCACTATCACGCGGTCGCCGCCCCCGCCCTTCGGACGGAGACATGTCTCCAGTGCTCCCTTCCTTGGGCCGTCCGTACTGGTGCGGCACCCGCGGACCGTTACTGCCCAAATAGGAGCTCGTCAGCTGTGTTTTATCGGTATAATAATATTTGGCCGGCCGAACTCCAGGAGGCCAATAATCGCAGACAGCCCTGTCTGGAGGTAAAAACTGTTAGTATGGTGGGACAGTCACAGCTGCATAATTAGCACTTTTATCCTAAATTATGAAACTTTATTAGAGGCGTCCATCCCAATCAGCAATGGAAGGGTTTTCTTGAGAAAGGGTTGCAATGCGAACACATCAACAATTTTCATTTCCGCGACTTCTTTATGATAACCACCAATCCACAAATCAGCATGCGGAATGCTGCCACTCAGCTGTTAACGTCCATTCCGGAGCACCGGCATCCAAACTCACAGGCGGGCGCACTACGCGTGGCGATAACGGCGCAGCTGTGGTAGTCCCGGCGCTCCTCTGCGCGCCGTCTGCTGTTAGCGTCCTACTGATGGCCGGGGAGGCGCCGGATGAGCCCCGACCCCCACATCTGGAGCTCGTTAGGAGCGGGGGAAGGTTCCGGTGGTCTCCCGGTCAGTTAGGCCGACCGGGGCACCATCCCCAACAGGTGGTGACGGCCAAATGACTTCCCAGCCCCTGAGATCATTCTGACGGCATCAGGCTACACGGCGGTGTGGTCTCGCCTTAGGAGTGGATACCGGCGGTGCCCTTCAAAGGATTCGCTTGCCGGGTCAAGTTCGCCTGATGCTGTCGTGTTTACGAGTGTACCGTGTCCGCGACCTTGCCTGCGTGACGAAATATCCGGTGGGCCTCCGGTCACGAGCTCGGCAACTGCACGCGAATCACGACATTGACGTCAAGCATGGATAAGAAAGATGGTCCTCACGATACGGCTACTCCATCAGAATATCAATCGCCGCAAGATTTATCACACGTTGTACGTCTTACATCAGTCGTGCCTGTCAGGCGTATCGCTACGGTCTCCGTCCGGCTCGTGAGTTCCGTGAGTGTCGTCGCAAGCTGAAGAGTCCCTGAGAAGTCCCCCTTTGAGTCCCGTCTTGGACTGTCGGCAGACGGCCCCTCAGAGTCGACACCGCTTCCTGACAGAGCTGACCTCGGTGTGACAGTGGCCGTCTGTCTGTTCGGCCGACGTAGGTCCGTGTTTACTGACCTCACCACTGGTTACTGATGAGGTGCCATCCCACAGAAACAGCCGTCCAAACGCTGTCCGCCCCGTGGGTTCCACCCCTGCTGCCCCCGCAGAGGGGAACTACGGGGCGGGAACCTGTTCCTCATGGGGTCCAATGGGGTCTCTAGCAATGTCGGACCATTCATCATACCAATGTCGAAATATTGTTCTTGGAACCGCTTTAACAATGTTTGTCTCTTAAATTATTTGATTCACGGTATATTATCTGGCAGTGTCGTTTCTGCCACTCCCATGGCCTCCGCCACCTCACTCGGGTGCCAGCAAGCGCTGCCAAAGCCCCTCCAGCCGCCCAGGAGTGTTCGCCCGTAGAGAGCCAGGAGTCCGTAGTCCGGGGCTGCGGCCAACTCCTGTCACCTGCCTGACGAAAGGCCGTCGTATGTCCTGTCATGGCAGCTGCCAGGGGTCACGGTCCCACCGCTATAGCGTCGATGTTGACGTGCCAAGGTGTGTCGGCGGCCGGCGCCGTGCCCATACCTGGGACATAATAGCGTGCATTGTGCGCTGTGCACTCGCTTTGAAGTCTGCGACGAATAGCTCCTGTCACACACAGTCGGTCTTTTCAGACAAAATCTGCTAGCAGAAAATCACTCGCCCGTCGCCTGCGTTCGGTTCCACATCTGGGGTTCGACGTGCATCTGCGCGGCTCAGTCTTCCCTTTCCATCCCCTTTCTCAGGGCGCCGGATGTGCGACTCGCCGCCGCGGGCGGAGACAGACCAGCTGCTGTCGGAATCGACGATGGCTCCGTCGCGGCGGACAGGGGCCGTCGGTAGGGGTAACTGGGAAAGAGAGACGGCTCGAGAGGTGTCGGGTTGAAGAGAGGCCGCCGCCGCGCGGAGGAGGGTGCGGGTCGGTCCGTGGAAGCAGATGTGCACCGGACCCGACTCGGCGCTGTTTTGAAATCGGATTCGGTGAGATTTTCGGTCGGACAGCGTGTGTTCGTTCCCATGACATCTGCCAGTGCCAAACGGAGGCAGTTCCTCCCAACAGATATATGGGAGCCAGGGGTCCTGGAGGGGTGGCTTCCTTCGTATTGGCCAGCCCCTCCCACCAGATAATGGGAGTCGGGTCTTAGGGGAAGGTCTGTTCGTCTGTCTGGGATGTGAATGGAACCATGCCTCTAAAGTAACGTCTACCGCTTGGAGCTTGATGAGTCAGCAAGACAACTGTTCTGATTATACATGCACTTCCAACGTTCATGTCAGTATCTCCTGGTAACTATGGCCATTTAAAAAGCAGCCCTCTTTTAGTGACAGCGCCGGCTTATAAACAGCGACCCTCGAGCCGAGTTTCCTATTGGTTCCTTCGCACAAATATACAGTTCCGAGTGATGGACGGGCATCACTGGCGCGGTTTCCGGCCGCATATATGCGATGGTCCATGAGGCATGGGATGTGTCGTGCACACGCCAAATAAACAGCGACGGCCGGAATGGGGTGCCGAGCGAGCGAGCGGCCCTCCGACGGCTCTGAGGTCATGCGGAAGATCTGACAGACTGATGGTCAGGAGGGAACCGGGATATGTAGTGGAGGAGATCTAGGCGAGCTGGGAGCAGCAGACCCCCAGAGGTTTTTTTTAACTACCAACGAAGGTACTATATTTTATGGTGTATCAGCCTTTTTCGAAGTGTTAAATGTGTGCAGCTAATCTAAAGACGGAATTGCTTGAACTGCCGTGTGTCAAAATTGCAAAGGAAAATTGCAAAATGAGCCCGTGTTCTCTTTCTTCTGATCGGCGAGCAACGACTTGACACAACCATTAATTTCAACGAGTCAAAGAGTCAAGCCGAGTCCGTCTGAGCCGGTTGAGTCAGTGGGACCACGCCATACGCTATACGTCATGGAGACATGTCGTGGCTCGGCCCGCCGTGTTTTCGTAAACGCCCAGACGGATGTTGAGGCGGCGGCGTCGGTGACGCTCGCTACTTCACCATCGTCACCAGCTCCGGTTCAGGTCACCACCCGACCTGCGCGGCGGTCAGGCTCACCACCATCGCGGGATGACACAAGTGGGATGGTTACCAGACTTGCTTGACGTCAGATAGCCGGATAGGTCGGATGTGGGAATTCACGTGGGCAGAAGAGCCTACTTGTCACCTTTTATGAGGAGTTCGTCACTCGAATGGGCGAGACATTTTGCATTATTTTGACCGCACAATGCAGCGTGTATGTTTGTCAAGCTTTAGGAACTGTAAATTCTTACATTGTCAAGGAGCTATATACTAAACCCAATGTCTACATCGTTACTTCCTTCATTTCCCATTACTACCTTCCCATCCACTCACATAAACATCAAATACAATACTGTATTTGAGACAAGCTATAGAGTCACTTTGGATTTCTATTCTGTGTGTACCAGGCGACATGTCACGCAGCCTGCGCCGCCTTACAGACGCGTCACGGCCGGCCGCCTTTACCATACAGCTCGCGTCGCGCCCATTCATTCATTGATTCATTCGCTGCGGCCATTCATTCGTGCGTCGTAATGAGATTCGGTTCGCCCGCCGGATTGCATGCCTTATTTGCTGGTGGTGGAACCGCAGACGGCTACGATCACGACGCACAACTTTCTAAAGCCATAATTGGCTCCCAGCTCGTCAGAATTAGGGTCTCGACTGGTCACGGTTTGCTCGCTTTTCTTAGTCTCAGTTCAGAGTCAGCAATATTTGAAACCAGACCATTTTGTGAAAGAAACCGGCTTAGTTTGCACATTTGAGGTTGTATACAGCTACCCATTACATGACGATCTTTGAATACCCGATTAAGTGTGCGTCATGCGCTGTGATATTACAATCAAACTCGTAGCTCGCCGTTTTCTTTTTTCACTTCGGCCACCACGCCACTCTCACCTTCATTTCCCGGTTCCCACTGCCCACCGTTCGGTCAGTCACAGACCGATCGACGGTCCACCCCACCCGCCCCACTGTCGCCGCCTGATCTACACAGCGCTGCGTGCGGTGCCGCCCCAGGTGCTCCGACACCGGCCGCATATTTACGTTGGAGGGACAGTGTTTTGGATGGCCCTGGAGCGGCGCCAGCCTGTCGTCTTACCAGCCCACAATAGCTACTGTGTATCTGTCGCCGCGGTAGCGCCGGCCCGCTGCGGCGGTATAGGCAGTGACGCGTCACTGATGTCACGGAACTGCAGGAAGGCTACGAGGGTGCCGCCGTGACACCATGGAGGCTGAGACGGCTCGCTGAAAGGAGCAGGGTTAAAGAAGAATTGGTAAATCACAAGCTCCAATCGTATTGTGGGCTAAATTCGACAATGAGCAGCACCTAATGCGCATAGCTCAAGCAGCTGTTGGCAAACATTTAGTAAGTTACATTAATGCAAAATTAAATTGCGTTGTTTGGCGGCCTGTTATGATAAGTGGAGTGAATTGTTGTGGTTTAACACCTTTCCGTACAAAGCATTATTAACCAAACAGTGCTGCGATGGCCAGTATCGCTTCCAACCTACACAGAAACAACTTCCCTTGATCTTGCTGTTGTAAGAATCTGATATGATATTGTTCCCGGCTCGGCCGTTCGTGGTGACTTCACAGAACATTATCTATTGCCATTGAGCTATAGATACCTGGCTGAGTTGGATTATTTTGCTATAGGCTGGCACGACGTTGCGCAATGACTAACAATTGCTATTAATAAATTCACAAATGACGAATTACTAAAAAGCCTGAACTTTTTTATCAAACATCGTTTGAAAATGTAGATAAAGCATTCTTAAAGCATTCCAGAAAACAAAATGTTTCAGAAGCATCGGTGAATAAAAATCCCACAATTTACAGTTCCTACCAATAGATTAGTGATGTCACTGACCTAGATTGGCTAACGTCACCGGTGTGTAGGACGCATGTCTGTCGATGTCGACATTCGATGCCCGATCGGTACGATGACAGGCAACCCGGTCCTCTGCTCTGCTTCGGTCAGCAGACAACAATTACTGTTTTTGAACAGCGCGCAAGAAGTGTTAGCATAGGCGAGCGTGTTGGCTCGCTGAGTCATCCGGCTTACGGGATCCTTTGAAGCGCACCTTTGTTTAGAAACCAGTCTTGGCGAAGTTTTTGTAGCGCCGCTGCGCCGGAAAGCCACGACCGAGCATCCGCATGTGAGAAACCAGGGGAAGGACGACTTATTTCAGGAGAATGGCGTCACAGTCACCGGCAAAGACCAGGTTTAAACAATGACGCCGCGAAGCAGGGCGAGACAAATCGGGACTACGCAAAAACTCCGCATTTCTCCTAACTAGCTGGCCGGCAGCCCGTCCGACCGTTTTTGACCATCGATCTCTGTTTACAAACAACGTCGCCGGCCGGCTCTTTGGGCCGGCCTGGACTGAGGCCTTGAGTCTCATCTATCCAGCCTGGCCCTCCCTCTGATTACCCAGCTGGCCTGCACAGTGCACAGCTCGGCCGCCTGATTGGGCCTCTGTCACCGTGTTTATGCTTCATGGTCGCGGCCGCGCCGGCGCACCCGCTGCAGGAAGTGATGACGGGACTTGACCGGCCATTTAGAGAAGGCGAGGTGGAGCTCTGAGAGCCGCCCTGTCCTCTGGCTTCTGTGCATAGCCGGCGCGAACGGCCGGCGGCTGGTAGGGCCGGGAAGACCGCTCAGGCCTCAGGGTTGCAACTTCTTTATAGAATAGCCTATGTTGTAAGCACAAAGACCTTGCGACATTAATAGAAAAGTTACGTATAGAGTGGGCGCGGTAAGATTGGGAAAATATCTGACGGCCATCCAAGTTTCACTTTCCATCAACAAACACAACTTTTTGGGCTTTAATCCCCCCCCCCCTAAGTATTTTCTTCCTCATAACTTGGTTGTGGCTGAGTTTGGTCAGTTGACGGATGGCGGGTATAGGTAGTGAGCGTGTACAATGAATGCTGAAGGGCGAACAGGGCATGGTAAAAATATGCAGCGAACGTAGTATCTATTTACAATTACATATATGGCATTGCCGATCTCTGTGCCAAGAGCCATCACTGAACTATTTATAGTTCACTGATATAACAGAGCTGTGCTGTATAAAGCGGCTCACAGCGTTTGCCATCCAGCAATCCACTGACCATCTGCGATTCAGCGCGACCGGCGTGACGGCCCATCGCGTGACGCGCCGCACTACCCGTGACCCCAAAACTGTGACGTCACAAGGACTCGGGCGGGGTCGCGGCGGCTCGGGTTGCCCCACACACGATACGAAGCTGACCGAGGGGCTTCCTTCGGTCACCGCGCCACCGATAGACACGCCAAAAGAACCCGTTTTGGGCACACAATGCGGCGATTATAGAAACGCACACGGATATGTCACGGTCAGAATGCGGTGTGGTGACTGAAGATACCCACTTAACCGCTTCCGCAAAAATTTTAACTTATCGGAAGTGCGGCAATGTGGTAATATACCCCGTCAAATCCCTGACATCCCATATGAAATTGCCGCAAATGGTGAGCGTTCTTTGATGTGCACTGCCTTGGCCAATTCAATATCAATTGATGTTTCCATGAATCAGACCACAGTGGGCTGGTAGTGGTCAAGTAACCTCTAGAGGATCTATAACAGTTCCGTTACAAGGCGAAGCCCTCAGCTCTTCAATGAAACCTTGCATCACATATACACTACCGGAAACAGTCTGCTGCAAAATGCAGCATGTCCATACATCTTCAATGAATTCCCCAATGGTACAAGTTCAGAGAAACAGCTGATCGACTCCATGGGTAGTTCATCAGCCGCTCGAAATCATATCATCGTCCCATGATTTTAGCTTTTAGAAATATCTCCTGTCACCCGAAACCAAAAAGATTCGGATCATCACCAATACGGACTCTCCCAAAAGACTCCGTCCTGACCGCCTTTGACTCGCCATTCCCGATTTGGCTCGGCCCAGTACGGTAACACACCGCACACGCCGCGGACCCTAACGAGCACGGATTTTTCTCGCGTGCGTGCCTTTCCGTGACCGATCTGAGGCGTCCCGCGGGGTGCATATGGTGCTCTCCTGCTCTGAGCCAGCAGGGTCCGCGGACCGCCGCCGTGGCATCTCTCGCTGGTGTAACGGTCATACCGCTCCGTCATCCGTGCCGCCGATCCAGAGATCACGTGACGGCAGGTTCACTGCTTCCGGGCTGACGCCACCGGTCAGGTGACGTGAAATATGGACAGTCCTTGGGCTGACACTAGCGGTCTTATGACCAGCGTAGGGGTTCAAGGGACAAATCGGCTTTCTTGATCGATAGTGAGCTGATGCAGTGTTACAAAGATGTTGAAACGTACCGCCAAAGATGGCCGACGGCGTATCAATTGGCAACTTACTCATGACAATGATGTCGACGGTGCGATTTCCTTATAACACACCTGATCGACAAAGTAAGTGCAATCGATAACAATGAAACCGTTTTAGCCATGCGAACTTTTAGCTTGTGTCAAACATTTTCCTTGTGCTGATATAATACGGATTACAACTTTCGCCACCCCATCGCGATTAATGGACATTCTGCGTCACAATGACCCATAACTGAGTTCTACGACTTCCCTTCCTACCCTCGTAAAGCCAACAAAGTATGTTGTCCCATCGTCTGTGAACTGTTTACATCACCTCTCAGAACGCCGAGTCTGTGGATTTTACTGTTCGTTTCTGACTTCAGCGGCATGATCAGACACCGACGCTGACCCCACGCTGACCCAGCGTTGACCTTCGACCCCTGACCAGGCACGCTGTGACATTTCCTGTGACTATTTGCCTCTGACCGCTCCGTGATTTGTCAACTCGCCCGAGTTTGCCCGGCGAGAGTGAACTGTACTGACCGTGTGTATCGAGCGGTCTCGTTTGCATGGAACACATGGCGTGGCATTGACCTAACCGCTATAGTATACTTGGAAAGGCTCTGGGGTCAGGGCGGTAAAGGGAGAGCCCAGAAGTTATATACGCAGAATCGGAGGGACTATAGAGGGGGATGTGTTCATGTATACCTTGTTTCCTCAATGGACATGGAATCGACTAAATAGACTTAATAGACATGCTTCCTCAATATGGCAATATTCAAGTTAAGATTAAATGCTATAACACACTGTAACGGCTCTCGATTCTTCGGCCGTAACATGCGTGACCGTTGTTGGTTTCTCCTGCAGGGTGCTGGTGGGCGCGCCGCGCGCTCAGACGGAGCAGCCTGGTGTCGTGCGAGGCGGGGCCGTGTACCGGTGTGAGGCCGAAATTTTCGGACGGGCCCTGTCGTCCTACACCAACTGCCTGCAGATTCCGTTCGACATCAACGGTAAGCATGCGGCCAGTGGGCTGTGAGGACTAACTAATGCGCTCAGAGAACAAATTATCGGGAAGCAAATTACCAGAGTCTACTGCCCAGCACGCATGATCGTTAAGTTCTTAAATCACACAACCGACCTGGTGGTGAACGGCTTGGTCAGCCCCAGCGCTCTAACATGGACCACCTCACGAATTGCCGGCCTTGCACGAGAGTGGTGAGACATTGGACGAAGGACGACGTCTGTGGTCGCGGAGGAACAAGGCGTGCCGCCTATCCGCCGGTCACGAGGGACACGGCACCGAGGCACGACTGGGGCGGACGGTCGCGGGTGGCATAAAGATCTGAGGCATGACAGCCTGAGTGAGAAAATGGGCTGCGCAGCGATATAATTCTTTTCCGGGAGGGATCATACCCGGATATATATCCATGCACGTTCGTAGCATGTCAGCACTCAGCAGCGAAAATCTGGATGTGAAATAATGGCAACTTAGCGGCCCCCGGCTAAGAGGCGTTGGGCGAGGGCAGACAGATGCCGGAGAGAGCGAGGGAGAGGGAGGGAGGGTGGGAGGGAGAGAGATAAGCGGAGCGGGCGGGCTGGGGCGGGAGGCACGAGGGGAGCGCGGGATATAGGACAGTCAGAGACGAGCCAGCGAAGGGGACGGACCATCGGTCATGGTCTCAACAATTTTTTTGGCTTCTCTCATTGTGTGACACTCGGAGTGACAGAGTGACAGAGAGGCTATGAATAGTGACGGTGAAAGAGGGAGTGGTGGCATGGTACTCAGAGGGGCGGTGCCTTGCGATTCAGCGCAGCGCAGGAGCTGGGAGGCAGAGAATCAACCGCCTGTGACGACTCATGACGCGAGGTTTGTCAGTAGATGCCACTGACTACAGGTAAGCGAAGGGCCGAGTTCGCTGTTGTGTAACTGGCCGGGTGCTGCGACAGCTTGACGGGCGCAGTCACCTGCGCTCTCGAGAGCAGGGATGCTTTTGTGGGCAGACCGCGAGGGCGCTACTTTCCAGCTCTTGGGAGCTTATTGTCATGGCTGTCAGCTGTCGATGCATAATCAGCGGGTAGCAGATTCGCGCGACTTGCGTCATTGCGGAGTCACGCGCTGTCTAATCTGGATGGTGTTGTCCGACATCTCGTGCTACAAATTGAATAGGCTGGCAATATCGGCTTGGGAGAGACGGTCGTGGACATTTTTTTTCGTTGCTTCGTCAAGAGCTTTTTGACGCTTGAAGCGCGCCACGGCGGCAGCTGTGGTCGTGGGAGCGCTCCGTGAGGACCCAGACTGTGGGTTAGCGCCTGCCTGGTCTCCTGTTGTCACAGTCCGGTGACTGGTTGCCAGCGCGACTGCCGACTGCGGCGGGGGAGCGGGACGGGGTCAGACGTCCCTGTGCATATGGAGTGTGGCAGCGGCTGAGGGCCTGCTGGTTGGTCTTTCAAGCCTTTGGGGGCTGGTGGGTGCGGTGCGGTACCCTTGGGGGCGAACGCGGTCAGTGACTTGGTGACCTCGGGTGACATTTTCAGGGCTGATATCAGGTTTGGCCCGTGACCACCTGCACCCTGGTATCGCTGCGCGCTGCAACGGTGCAGCGACGCTTAACCCCTGCGCGCCGGCTGAGCGTGCGGAGCCGGGTGGGTGACGTCATCGAAGCACGCCGCACGCAGTTAGATCTAGGCGCCGGGCCGGGGCCCTGTTTACGGCCGCTGCCGGCGTGCGCTATCACACGTGCTATTGGGTTTCCATGACATCCGTACATCCGTATCTCCAACCCTGCCAAAATGTCGTCACATGTGTGACTTCAGCTCGCAAAATGCGATAGCAGCGTGGTAGCAGCATCGAGTGAAATGCCGCTCAAAAACGGGAATGGCCCTCCCTTTGTCCGCGCGGTCCACGGGCCCGCCGGCGCCGCGGCGCGGCGGACCGGGCGCGGCGGACCGGGCGCGGAGACCCAATAAAGTAAACAGCCCGGCCTTATCGGTCACGGTGTCGTATGGCGGCGCCCGGCCGCATGGCTCACAGCTGGGGCATGGGTGAATGTCCGCTGGAGTCATGGGACGGGCAGTGGGACAGGGCCAAGGAGAAAGGAACATGGTGTTTGAGGGAGAGTCGAGGGGGCAGTGACCCTTCCGGAACGGGGTGATCGTGGTGGTCCCAGATGTTGTCTATTGAGTTTTTTTACAGACCTAAAGCGCGCGCAGCGGCGCGCCGTCGGTTCGCAGGCACACCACGGCTACCTATCGGCTGTCGCTGTTCCGGACCACGCGGGCTCTGACGTGCCCTCGTCTTTGCGTGGCTTGACCGCCTTTGCCGGGCGAGGAGCAGCCGCGTGAGCGGTCGAGGGTCAGTTTGACCGAGTGGTGCGGGTCGCTGGTTGTTGGCAGAATACATGATGCGACGCCGCGGACCGATTAGTGGTGTCACCTGGGATTGGACCTTCGGCATTCCGATTTGTCTAATGTTCATTTCGGGAGATGGTTGAACAAAGGTTACACTGGCTTGCACAGCTTGAACAATCACTTGCTCGGGGGACGAGAAACGCTATTTCTTCTATCCCTGCTTCCTGGTTGATAAGAACGAGCTTCGACAAGCTTCGGCAGGGTGCGCTGAAGGAGCAGAGCGCCGTTGGCGACCGGGCAAGCGCCGCGGGATGACCGGGGGGGGGGGGGAGGGTGGCAGACCGCTACGGGCGCCACTATCGCGGGTCTGACGGGCGGCCGTGGGAGCTCTTGGGAGTTTCTTGCCCTTAACG
The DNA here is from genome assembly GCF_019059575.1 of Amphibalanus amphitrite. Lineage (NCBI taxonomy): Eukaryota > Metazoa > Arthropoda > Thecostraca > Balanomorpha > Balanidae > Amphibalanus > Amphibalanus amphitrite. The sequence goes on from NW_024882151.1 coordinate 237,360, forward strand.
GCGACAGTAGCTGTCCTAGCTCTCGAGCTTATTGCCCTTGAGGGCGGCTTGCTGCCCCTCGGGGGCGACGGTAGCTGTTACAGCCCTCGGGAGTTAATTGTCTTTGGGGCGACGATGGCTGTACAAGCTCTTGAGGAGCTTATTGCCCTTGGGGGCGACTGAGGCTGCACGGGCTCTTGGGAGCTTATTGCCCGTGGGGGGCGACGATGGCCGTACAAGCTCTTAGGGAGCTTATTGCCCTTGGGGGCGACTGTGGCTGCACGGGCTCTTGGGAGCTTTGCCCTTGGGGGCGACGATGGTTGTACGAGCTCTTGGGAGCTTATTGCCCTTAGGGGCGACGACGGCCGTACAAGCTCCTGGGAGCTTATTGTCCTTGGGACGACTGAGGCTGTACGAGCTCTCGGGAGCTTTGCTCGTGGGGGCGACTGAGGCTGCACGGGCTCTTGGGAGCTTGCCCTTGGGGCGACGATGGTTGTACGAGCTCTTGGGAGCTTATTCCTCTTGGGGGCGAGCTTGCTGCCCTGGGGGGCGACGGTAGCCGTACGTGCTCTTGGGAGCTTATTGCCCTTGGGGGCGACGATGGCTGTACAAGCTCTTGGGAGCTTATTGCCCTTGGGGGCGACTGAGGCTGTACAAGCTCTTGGGAGCTTTGCCCTTGAGGCGACGATGGTTGTACAAGCTCTTGGGAGCTTATTGCCCTTGGGGGCGAAGGTAACCGTACAAGCCTTTGGCTGCTTATTGCCCTTGGGGGCGACGAGCTTGCTGCCCTGGGGGGCGACGGTAGCCGTACGAGCTCTTGGGAGCTTATTGCCCTTGGGGGCGACGATGGCTGTACAAGCTCTTGGGAGCTTATTGCCCTTGGGGGCGACTGAGGCTATACAAGCTCTTGGGAGTTTTGCCCTTGGGGGCGACGATGGTTGTACAAACTCTTGGGAGCTTATTGCCCTTGGGGGCGACGGTAACCGTACGAGCCTTTGGGTGCTTATTGCCTTTGGGGGCGACGATGGCTGTACGAGCTCTTGGGAGCTTATTTTTTCCTTGGGGCGGGCTTTCTGCCCTTGAGGCGACAGTAGCTGTACGAGCTCTTGGGAGCTTATTGCCCTTCGGGTGACGATGGCTGCACGAGCGCTTGGGAGCTCATCGCCCTTGGGGGCGAGCTTGCTGCCCCTGGGGGGCGACGGTAGCTCTTGGGAGCTTCTTGCCCTTGGGGGCGACGTTGGCTGTACGGGCTGTTAGGAGCTTTTTGCTCTTAGGGGCGAGCTTGCTGTCCTCGAAGGTGACAGTAGCCTATGAGCTCTAAGGAGCTCACTGCCCTTGGGGGCGACGATGGATGGCTGTATGAGCTCTTGGAACCTTATTGCCCTTGGAAGGCGAGCTTGCTGCCTGCCCTCGAAGGCTTCAGCACACGTCTGAGCTCTTGAAGCTTGCCTTTGAGGGCGACGACGGCCGTTCGAGCTCTTGGGAGCTTATTGCCCTGGGAGCGAGCTTGCTGCCCTTGGGGGCGACGGTCGCTGTACGAGCTCATGTGAGCTTTGTCCTTGGGGTGACGATGGCTGCGCAAGCTCTTGGGAGCTTTGGCCTTGGGGCGACGACGGCTGTACGAGCTCTTGGGAGCTTATTGCCCTTGGGGAGAGCTTCCTGTCCTTGGGGGCGACGGTAGCTGTACGTGTTTTTGGTAGCTTAGCGCTTGCTGCCCTTGGGGGTGACGGTAGCCCTATTGCCCTCGGGGGCGACTGAGGCGGTACGAGCTCTTGGCAACTTATTGCACCTAGTGGCGACGACGGCTGTATGAGCTCTTGGGAGCTTATTGCCCTTGGGGCGAGCTTGCTCCCCTTGGGGCGACGGTAGCTGTACGAGCTTTTGGGAGCTTCTTGCCCTTGGGGCGGCCGAGGCTGTACGAGCTCTTGGGAGCTTTGCCTTTGGGACCGACAGCAGCCCTACGAGCTCTTAGAAGCTTATTGCCCTTAGGCGCAGCCACTGGGTGCGGCACTGTCGGGAGCCCCCTGGCGCTCGCCGGACGCCGCTGCGCCTGACCCTCAAGGAGCGACACCCAAGGCCGTACTTGGTAGCCGGGAGCGGCCTGGTTCTCTTCCCAGATGTGTGTGCTTTTCGCCTTGGGCGGGAGTAAGAGGTCCGGTTATCTTACCCGAGGGGTGTTCACGGGCACCGCACACTGCTGCGTGCGGTGTGTGCGGTACGTCCAGCAGGCGTGGGGGTAGGGGATGGGTAGGCGGCTCTGACGTCACGGCTGCGTGCGGTGGACGGTCCGCTGTGGCCAGTCCCGACCGGCCACAGCGGTCGCTGTGTGCGGTGACGCAAGGCTGACGTAGGGACGCAGTGGGCGGAGCTTGGAGGCTGTGTGCGGTCCGACCGCACACAGGGTCCGTGAACAGCCCTCAGATGTTTGCTGTTCGCCCTGTTCTCTCTGTCCGCCGCGTGTCCGCGCCCGCCGCGCCGCGACCGCCCGGCGCGGGGAGGGGCACGCGATGGGGGCCGAAGGTCCACCGCGCGGCCAACGCGCGGTTGCCGGTCTAATTACTGGATTGGAGGATGCGCCACGGGGCGGCGTCCGCCCAGCTGCGCGCCCCCATCCCTGGTGGGGGGAGGGGGAGGGCGCGGTGACAGGGCGGGCGCTTGGCCGGCTCGAGTGGCGCGGCGGCACACACGGGGGCGCTCGCCACCCCCTCCCTCGTCACTCGCAGGGGGGGGGGTAGGCGCGAACGGCTCGGCCTTCTGCGGGCAGTGGGCGACGGTTCGCACGTGTCGGGGCGGCGCGGGGACCGGCACTGGGTCGACGAGGAGGGCGTAACGCGCTGCCTTTTTCGGCGGGCTGCGTGCCAGCAATTCTTTCGTTTCACAACCGGGCCGCGGGCCGCGGCGGGTGTGAGCTCCGGGTGTGTGGACGCGCCAGAGCGACCCGTCCGACTATCTGTATCTGCCGGCGACCTATACGGTCATCTGACCGGTGCGGGCGTTGGGGCTGTACTGTAACTTGGGGCTGTGCAAGCTCTGGGGAGCTTATTGCCCTTGGGGGCAGACCGCGTGGATGCTACTGTCGGGAGCCTGGGGGAGAATGACGGGGGCTTGCGAGCTCTTGGAAGATCATAGTTGACGGTGCGAGCTCTTGGGAGCTTATGGCCCTTGGGGGCACACCGTTAGGGACGCTACAGTCGAAGCTCTTGGGAGTCTGACGAGGGGACTTTGCCAGCTCTTGGGAGCTTATTGCCCTTGGGGGCAGGCTGCATGTGCGCTACTGTCCAGGGCTCTTGGGAGCATGACGGGTGGCCGTGCGAGCTCTTGGGAGATAATAGTTGGCGGTGCGAGCTCTTGGGAGCTTATAGCCCTTGGGGGCACACCGTTAGTGACTCTACTGTCGAGAGCTCTTGGGGGCTGTCAGGTGGCTGTGCGAGTTTTTGGGTGCTCTTGCCCTGGGACATACCGTTACGGGCGCTGATGTCGAGAGCTCCTGGGAGCCTGACGAAGGGAGCTGCGCGAGCTATTGGGTACTACTGCCCTTGGTGCAGACCGCCAAGGCCACTGTTGTCGAGAGTTCTTGGGAGCCTGACCGGTGGCCGGGCGAGCTATTTGGAGCTTTGACCGGTGGCCGGGCGAGCTATTTGGAGCTTCTTGCCCTGGGGGCTAGCTGCTACGATCGTTTTCTGTCGCGACCTCCAGGAAGCTTGAGGGGTTACTGTGCGAGCTCTCGGGAGCTCATTGCCCTTGGGGGCAGACCGCTATGGGTGCTACTGTAGAGCTATTGGGAGCCTGAAGGATGGCGGCGCGAGCTCGCGAGAGCTTCTTGCCCTTGGGGGCAGACCGCTTGGGTGCCAATGTCTAGAGCTCGTTGGAGCCGGACGGGTGGCTGCGCAAACTCTTCAGAGCTATTGCTCTTTGGGGCAGACCGCATAGGCGCTACTTTTGGAAGCTTTAGGAGCCAAGCGACTGCTCGAGCCGGCGGGAGCCTATTGTCCTTGGGAGCAGACGGATACGGGTGTTACTGTCGAGAGCTCTTGGGAGCCGACGGATGGCCGTGCGAGCTCTTGGGAGCTTATTGCCCTCGGGGGAAGCCTCTATGGGGCTAGTGTCGAGAGCTCCTGGGAGCTTACAGTTGGCTGTGCGAGCTCTTAGGAGCCTCTTGCCGCTGGGGGCAGACCGCTAAGAGTGTTCACATCGGGAGCTCTATTGAGCATGACGGGTACCCGTGCGAGCTCTCGTGAAGACCAGCTGGTTCGGAGGTGGGTTGGGGAGCGGCAGTCCGTGGGGAGGGGCGAGGGCGGGGAGGGCGAGGGAGGAGACGAGAGGACAGACGTCAGTCAGTGAGAGGGGACGACGGTGACAACAGAGGCGGGCCGCGAGTGGCGCGTCTCCCACCCCCCATCTCCAACGGCGCCAATGTCCTCAACATTGTCTCCTCCGTCTCTTTTTCGTTTTTTTTTTTTATTACTTCTCTCCCTCTCTCGTCCGACGTCGTCTCACCCACGGTTGTGGCGGATGAGGAGCGCAACCGAAAAATGGGTGAGTACGGCCAACAACAGCCAAACTGGAATGGGTCGCAGCACGGGACACAGTAGCGACAGAGAGGAAACACTAACTTTTCATTTCTAGGACTCGAGAGACTCGAGGGACGTTTTCAATCGTCGCGGCTCATCAAAGCCCACGTCGATATCTACAAAGCTCTCCGTCTAGTTGCCGTTCCTTTTCGCTCTCCGGCGATCTACCGTGGCTCACATTCGTATTCTGTGCCTCAGTGCGCGACTGTCGTCAGTATGCAGTGATTGGTATTACCGTGCACGTTCAACGTCGGGCCGAGGTAAGCCCTACCGGCGCGGACTGCAGACTGCGCCAGACGGCGGTCGAGCGACGGCTGACAGGAATCGGTACCAGGTATCAGGGGATCTGCACGGCTAGGCCAGGCCGCCAGCGGTCCTCTCACTCTCCACTGGACACATGTGGGTCAGCAGGGACTCGGCGGAGACCTGCCGGCACGTCAAGGCGAGGCCGGGCGAGTGGGAGAGCGGGGGGGCACAGAGCCAAGGGCGAGGGGCGGGCGGGGGTGCGAGAGGTGCGAGTGGGTCAGGTGGGTGCTGGGAAGGGGACGACCACCACACGCACAGCACGGTGGCGATAACAGGACCGCTCACGTATAATCTGCCGCTGCTGATCCCCAGTGGGCGGACAATCGACAGAAGACCGTTCGTCTGGGTACATTCACTGGGACGCTCCCGGTTCGATTAGTATTTATATCGGCCGATACGCACGCTTCTGATGCAGTACTTGAAGAGAGATACGCATCTCGAATAGCCTTGGCGTGGGCGAGACAAGAACCGACCGCAAAGCACCCGCCAAATATGTCCCCTTGAACCTGACCACAGCCTGTCGGTTACAAACTTTATAAATTTTACCTCCATTGAAATTCGAAAGTGTCCGGCAAATGAACTGCGCGTGCCGTATGCAACCTTTACATCTTGTGACCGCCAACCGTGCTCCGATCAGTCTGATACCGTGCTCTTCGTGTTGCGCAGGCATGGAGCAGCCGATACCGTCTGCGTCAGATGATACCGTCTGTGAAGACATTCGTCCCGCCACCTCTCCGCGGCAGTCACAGAAGGCCACACACAGTCTTTAGCCGCGCCGTCTGTCTTTGGCGCCGACCCACCTGATAAATATTTATAGTCGACGTATCGCAGCCCGCGTCTATCTCCGTGTGACGGCTGCACATCGAGATGTGTCCGAGCCCACGACCGTAAATATCTCCCACAGCCGCACACGCACCGATCGGATCGCTTACCTCGCCGCTCGCTCTGGGCGGCAGCGGCACCGGCCAGGTAGCTGTAGGTCACAGCCACTTGCGCCATCGCCTTTGATGTGTTAATTCGTTACGGCGCTCCGAACGCAGCCGGCGAGCAGGTGAAATTCATAACCGAGCCACGCTCGTCGTATATCATGGTCTGGTGAGGCGCCCGTGGGCCTCTCGAGCTGTAATTACCCGCTCGGACGTGCCGCCCTCCGTATTGGTCATCACCGTGTAACGTTTATCTCCAAGTAACGATGATAAGACGGCTGAAAATTACGGCACGCGAGCGTGGATCGACGACACAAAACAGAACTGCTCGGCTTCTCAAGTGGAGCGCGTTTCTAGATGCTCGGGATAAAAAGATGCGTGCGTCATATGAGTACATGTCGAAGGCGCGGTGTGAACAGGTAAAAAGAGCATTCAGACCCAGGCGATCTATGTAGTAAGGTCGGTGTTTTGACGGTAGGACTCGAATCAGGGCATAAATAGGTCCATGATACGGTTTTATTGCTTGTAATATTGGGCTGTCTAATAGCCAATATCACATCAACTACTTTCTCCTATCTCGCTTGACGATTAAATGGGAGAATAATGAAGATCCAATATCTTTGGACAAGGTTAAAGGTCAGAAGACCAATCATGTGCCCAGGCACCAAGGTTCATTTAAAACCGTGTGTCAAGGTTTACTTTACAGCACTATTTATAGTTGTGCATCTACATCAGCGCAGTACTAAACGAAATGTTGATTGATAAATATGCAAACGATATATACCATCTTAAATGGACGAAGACTGCTGAACGTAGCGGTCCTAGACCGCAATGTTCGTTATCATGCGTTCTGTGTCTTGTTCTCCATAGCGTAGCTCCAATTTCCGAATCTGCATTACGGTTGAGTAAGAATGGCGACGGTTTTTGTTCTGTCGGGTCAGCGTCTCCTTAACCTTACCCGATGCATCGAAGATAAACTGTTGTGGAACATGATCCGGAAAGCCAGCAAGCAGAGGAACCCCAGCTGGGCCGTAGTAAAAACCGTCAGAAGACGTTCACCTAAACAAAAGGCAGAGGAAGTAGAGATGGCAAAATGTGGACCCGGGGACCCGGTCCAAAGAACCAGTCTGGACCCATATGGGTCCAGACCGGTTCCTGGAAATTTTCTGACGGGTCCAACCGGGTCCTACCATAAACTATACATCTTGCACACTACACATTATTGCAAAATATGAAGTGAATGAAGTGAATGTTTCTTTGCACACAGTACCTCATGAGTATTCTCAGTGGGAAATAGGCTGTTTTACATGATGCAACTAATGATACCTACAAGTAGCTTGTATTCATTGACTTTTGGGAAACGGGTCCAACTGGTTCCGATTCCAACTAAGACCGGGTCCGACTGGTTCCAGAAATGTCCAGCTGGGTCTGGTTCGAGTCTGGTTCCCAAAATTTTCATCTTTTGCCACCTCTAAGAGGAAGCTCGTGACTCCGGCATCGCACGCCCGTTATCGGCAGCAAACAACAAATTCCCACGAGAGTTCCGCTTCCAGGATCCCGTATATCAGACAGAGGGAGGTCGGGTCAGCCGACGGGCGACATTCAATAACGGTCTGATTACGGGGGTGGGCACGGGACCGGCCATCAATAACACCTTGTTCCGGGCGAGACCCGACCCGGAATGCATATTCATGAGGGCCACCGGGGGTTAGGGACCGTGTTCCGGCCCCACGAGCCGTCCGCTCGCGTGGATCAAATGTCGCTACATGCCGGGACTAGCCGAGGCGGCCTCCCACCCCGGGGTCCTCGGCCCGTACCCACCTCGCTTCAGCAGGGTTTCCCAGTCCGCGCACCGGCCACCAGTCGAGTACGACAGACAGCGTGATCTGTTGATCTGACGTGGCGGTACGGAGGAGCGCCCGCTACCTCTGTGCTTTATCCGCCATATCGGAGCGGGCAGAGAGGAGATGCCTTTGACGTCCACCATCTGTCTGGATAGTAAATAGGCCCGCCGATGGAGGAATGTTTAGAGAACGCCAGACGGCCCAAGTGCCGCGTGACAATTAGGCTCATTGACAGGCCCCTCGGGATCACAGGGAAGCTATTGGCTCGTGTCGCCTGATGCTGGTAATGAATTGAATCAACAAATCGAATGCAGATGATGTTTTGACAGTGAATTGCATTTCAATTTTATTTCGTCTGTACTGATGCCTTATTGTCGTACACGGGCTAAATTTGGCTATACATAATACATATGCTACAAATCCAAGACGTCACCGGCGCTGAAGACTTGTCACAACTGCGGAGCATGAGCGCCTCTCCACTCTAAGGAGGCCCAGGCGAGCAGCGTGCACCTTTGCACAGTGAACAGTGCACATAGGGGACACAGTAACACAGTGACATTTATTTTCTGCAGAGAGTGAGCGTCAGGGTCACACCACCCCAGAATGGGTGAAAGGGTAGGCCACACCGCAGTAGGCGCAAGAATAGCCACACCGCACTGGAGGGGTGGTCAGATTCACTACGTTGGGCAAGCATAACGACGCCTGCAGTGCTTACATTAACTCCGTCAGACGGAGCGGGCCACCATAGAGCTATAGGGTTCACGAAGTAGTTTTGGACGGTCAATTACATTCGGATCCGGCTGCTAGTGAGAAGAAGAGACTTAGAGATTGGTGACACTGGCAGGGAATGTTGTCTGAGCCTGCTTACATCACACAAGTCACTACATCACTATAGTGATATAGTGACTTTTACTATAAACCGTCACACGATGAGGAAGAGACGGTGAGTGAGACCTGTCCCTGGCAGCCTGCGCAGTGGGTCGCTGTCGCCATAAAACCATCAGACACCAGCTGTGCAACTAGCTTCCCTTTTGTCCATGCGCCCCTTTACGGCAATGCAGTCACTGCCAGACCACCACCTCTGCGGCTGCAGTCACATTTCTACCCACATTGACGATTGTCTGCGACCAGAGGCCGCAGGAACAGACGCTGATAGTGATAGACTGTCTGATTGCACACAGAACGTAGGCACCACAGAAGAATGCCAGCACCATGCAAATGACGCCAACCGAAAGACGAAACGCCTAACCTGAGCCAAACTGCAAGTCACATCGGGTACCTCTATGGAAATCGGCACTATACAGCTAATAGATTATACCAAACCATTAGTCTTCGAATGTGTTCAGGCAACAGGATTCGTTTCTAGCTCGACTCCCTCTGGGGCTAATGCTGGCTGCCATGGACCGTTGACTCCGCACCGGTCTCTGTTATGCCGATGTGAACGTGAGGGTTGTATCTAATCGACGAGCGTGACCGCTAGTAATGTGACAGAGGGCACCGGTATGCAAATGCCGATGGCCGGCCTGGCCGATAGCGCGCGGCCAAAGGTATCGCCCGAGCCGATCTTAAAGGCTCGTTTTCAGCGGTGGACCGATTGCTCAAACAGGCCCAGGTAGGTTCTTCAGACGTTTTAACAGCGCCTCAACTGATAGAATGGCGCTGGGTAATTAATCAGCGCTAGTGCTTAAGTGTTGCTCGCGGCATCTCACGTAAAATGATGTAGGTGAATGAGAGCCAGAGAAAATAAAAAACAACTAACTTCATCTTCGTCCCAGAAAGCGACATTCGGCATACACGGAAACAGATAACAGCTCAATACTCGCAACCTGTAGACTAAATTCTTCCAATACTTAGCGTGTATGCGTTGGCCACTACAATTTGTCACATCGTTGCAGCTGCTGTAATCCGTCTGCGTTTCTGATATCTGAATACCGTTCTTTTCAGGTAACAACGTGGCTGCTGGCCGCGCGATTGACGAGAAGTCGGAGCAGTGGTTCGGAGCTTCAGTGACCTCGACCCCTGGCCGAGACAACACAGGAGTAGTAGTGGTAAGTGGAGAGTTGTTGGTGATCCGTGGGCCAATCAACAGGGAATGGGAGATATCTGAGTGGTAGTGATGGCTCGTGCAGATACCGTATAGATCACGTGACCGGGATATCGATCGTGACCCCTGTGGAGGAGAGCCGCCGAGATGTAAGTATGCAGAGTCCGTCACAGACATACCATGCTCCCGGAGAGACTCGCGGTCCGGGACAGCTGTGTGGGGTCACGCCGGGTCACGCCGGGTCAGGCCACTGTCGGCTGTCGCAGGACGTGATCGATGTCTATCTCAGTCCCCATGCCAAAGTTGGTGCCGTACGGCGTTCTGTGATCGTCATCAGCAGTCAGAAGACGGAGGACAGAGACGGGTCGTGGCATCCGAATGGCATCTGAGCGGAGAAGAAACGGTATCCGAACGGCAGAGGAACGTCAGAGGGAGGGCAGAGAGATGACGGAGAGACTGCGGAAGGATGAGAGAGGCTGCGTAGTCCGCATTAGCGAAACAGAAGAAAAGCAGAGAAACAAGGAAAGGCAGCGGAGAGTTGGCGGAAGGATGAGAAGAAACGGCGGAAGGACGACAGAAGCCGACCCGCAGGCCGGCTCAAAGGTCGGTGTTGGGGAGAACCGAGCGTCAGAGACGGTGACCCAGTGATCCGGTTGGCGGGAGACCTCAGCCCCATGTTCCTCTGTGCTCAGTGACGCGTCGACAAGCGGCTCGTGCTGCACCGCGTGTTTATATAAGCCAGTCGGGGCGGCGGAAGGCGTGTGATGGGGGCGAGACGGCTGCGCGGCGGTGAAGCATGCAGGGGCGCCGGGCCAGGTGTTTTTGTCGGAGACACCCACCAGGCGCACTGCTGCAGGCTGAAGAGCTGCGCGTACTGCGGGAGCTGAACGGGCCATGATCGCACCCAGCGGGTCGCGATGGCCCCTCGTAGCGGGGAATGTCCCATTCAGCCCACTGCTGACGCCCAAAACGGAAGCAACGCAAAAACAGTCGCAACTGCTGCTTTTTGCATCAGGGTGCTTCCCCTTTTAAAGTGGTCATTGTTGGGGTCAGCAGGGAGTGCCGCACAGTCACAGTGACGTCCCACTGAGGTCTCCAGGGGTCACTCTGAGGTCAGGACCGTGCCGATCGGACGCTGTGACCGGTCGCAGCGGCGGGTTTTGTGAAGAGGTCCTGCGGAGAGCCACACAGAGCCAGAATACCAAGCGGTCGTCGAGTGCACGGGAGAGAGCGTTCGACACCGATAGATTGACAGGCGGCGCGAGTTTGGATGGACAGGACACGACAGATGCTGGCCACAGGCGCAGCCAGGAGCCGTCTCCGGCTGCAGGTCACTAAAATACTGCCGTGTTCCGCCGAGAATCCATGTCAAATAAAAATGGATGAAAGTTTCCAGGACCCGGCTTCCCGCTGCAGCGTGGCTGCAGTGATTTTAACAGCGTCTGCCAGTCAAATGCACCGATGACAGCTACAACAGTGAGAGTGACCAGCCGATGACCTCAGATCTTTGAACGTAAAACGACCCGTCGTTGGGCGGAGAACGAGACGAGTCGTTAGCGCGGCAGTTGGAGCGCGTCGGCGACGAAAGCGGCGCAGCGACGCCGACCTGGTCGGTAAATCACCAGCAAACACGTCAGGAATGACCGAGCCGACACGCACCGTTCGTTCGTTCGGCCGGGCGTCCTCCGTCACCGCGCTGCGACCGTCACCGCCGCGCCACGAATGCCTTCATGGTAACCCAGCGATGCGCACAATACGGCGCACGAGCGTGGCTTACTCCGAACAGCCCACATCTTGTGCTCCGACTTCTCCTGAAAGCGCACACCATGGATCAGAATCCGACCCACGCCGGCCGGCCGGACATTCCACCCACATCGCTCGTCGCCTTCCGACGAAGAGCCGACGAGCGTCTCACTCGCGCCCGGCCGAGGCGTCGTCGGCGATGCCGGGGCCATGCCGATCCGTCGGCCGATTATGCGCGAGACGCGAACCATGCGCCGGCATAGCGGCTGCCAGGGGTCCCGTTCCCACCGGGGCGAGGCGGGCGTGCGACCTCAGCGAACGCAGATCGGTCATACGGCACTCGGTGCTTATTTCGACTGCATGAGCTGTGATGTCGAACGTGTGTGCCCAAGTCAACGCGATATGACTGGCGAGGGAGGGCGGTTCGAACACATGTAAATCCCAGATAAGCATTCATAGGAGGGTGTTCACGTTTCATGTGCCAATCTATCACCTGCAAAAAGCAGAAGCCGCTGCAAATGCATGCCACCTGTCATTTCGACCAGCAGCCCATTAGAAACAAACGCAAATAATCGCATCGATTTTACTGCAGTCACAGCTATTTGTATATTTTCATTGCACGCTTCAGACGAAACACTTCTCTTGACAACTTAAGCCCCGAATTTATGAGCAATTTTAGAACGTCATGCAGGTTAACAACCACCTTCTTTATAGCCATTGTTGAGCTTTGACAGCAAGGCTTGCTCACTGCATATTCCAATACATCTCAGCATTATTGATTGCCTCCGGGAAGCCCTAAAGTGAAGAACAAACAGCGCACAGCGATAGAGCCCTGGTTCAAAAAGCTCTCGGGACTCTCCTCTCCCTCCATCCACTCAGCTGCGTGACGGCCGGCCGTCCGGTGCGCACAATCGCCATGCTAATATATTCATGTTTAATGCTTGTAGGAGCATAGATTGGCTCCGAATAACGATCGGGCAGAGACGAATGGGCTATGATTGCGAGTCGGGCGCCGGGGCACGCGCGCCGAACAAGACGAACAGCGTGAAGCGTTCACTTACAGGCCGGTCGGGGAGGGTCTCACGCGTCTCGGGTGACCGCCCCGCTGTCAGCGAACATTGGCTGAAGATGGAGAGGGCCGTGTTGGAGCGCTGTTCAAAGCGCTGATCCGACCTGTTGTGGCATATTGCTTTTGTTGTGAGAGGATTGATTGCGGGTTTGTTTGGGAAGGTCTTGTGCTGCCACAGCGATCACTCCTTTGTTTAACCCGCGAGTTGCTGGGGAGGGGGGGGGGGGCGTTAAACGCCCCCACTTTTTCGCCGGGCCATAACTGTGTCAGAAGTGGTATGATTATTGAAGTGCGTGAAATTATTCCACGCGGAAATAATTGTACGCACAAATTTGTTTGGGTAATTTTTGTGAATAAACGAGAGACTTTTTGGCATTACTGGTGTTCGGTTGTTTAAATTCTATTACAAGCTATTTCGGCCTTATCTCGGTCTAGTTACGGTATTGTATAAATAAGGGAAAATTCGACAGGGAAGATAAAGAAAGCTAAAAATGGCGAAGAGGCGAGGCACGACAACGAACCAACGATCGATTCGATTTTGTCCAGTTTGGATACCGGTGCTGGAGTCCGGTGATGGTAACCGGCGATGGAGCCCGGTGATGGAGACCGGTGATGGAGCCCGGTGGTGGAGCCCGGTGATGGAGCCCGGTGATGGAGCCCGGTGCTGGAGACCGCGGTTATGGAGCCCGGTGATGGTGACTGGTCGTGGAGCCCGGTGCTGGAGACCGGTGCTGGAGGAGCCCGGTGATGGAGCCCGGTGATGGAGACCGGCGATGGTGCCCGGTGATGGTGCCCGGGTGGTGAGCGGCGAGTGCTCCGGTTTGTTGACCGATTAAGGTGCACGGTTTGGCCGCGGTTTTATGACCGAAGATAATGTTTTTGATAATTTGTGTGTGTGCGTTTTAGTGATCTTGAAGATCAGAGGGGCGTGTGTCAGAAGTGGTATGATTATTGAAGTGCGTGAAATTATTCCACGCGGAAATAATTGTACGCACAAATTTGTTTGGGTAATTTTTGTGAATAAACGAGAGACTTTTTGGCATTACTGGTGTTCGGTTGTTTAAATTCTATTACAATAACATAAAAACGGCGCCCCGCAGGCGCGCCAAATTTTGGGTAGGTACCTGTAGGGAATTGATTGAAGTCTATTGTGACAAAATTTCAAAAAAAAAATCGGTCGGAAAAATTTTTGAGATATCGAGGTTTTAGTGACGTCATGATTTTTGAGTTTTCGACCAAAAACGGCATATGTTCAAAAAATCATATAAAATCACAGAATAGACATACAGACATGCCGTAAACGGCACTAGACTGCCAATACCATGAACAATCAAATGGCTATCTTCGATTATTGATTATCGTTTCGCATTTGCCAAAATCTTGATCTGAATCTTGGCAATTTCTCGTGACTTCTTCACGACCATGATACATACATTTCTTAAATTGAACTTTTTGAGTCAAACACGTACACATATGATAAAATGAATGTCACCATCGTGTTCTACGCCCCATATTACCCATGAGACATGTGTCACAGGCTGCGAATATCAGTTTTTATTTTCGGGGATATGTGCCTACCCGGTTGACCTGATCTTCACCCTGACCTATGCTTGACTGACCCCTACATGGGGCTGACACTCTTGTAGGCCTTATATGATGGATTGTGCACCGTTTTGACAGAGTTTATGACGAGAGGCGCTCATTGCGAAGTCCTGAAGTCCATGCTACTGAAAGCCCGATTTCAGGTGTTTGACCTGACCTTGACCCGAGCTGTGACCTCAAAATTCAACTTTAAAATACTCATCTGAAGCGTCTCGTCGCGTTCTTTCGTTTGCCGCCTCGTGCGTTTCGCTGCGCCTATTGGTTCTCGAGTTATCGGCTGGGGGCGTTTAACCCGCGCCCCAGTGTCAGTCTGGATTTTCCACGACCTGGTGTGGGGGGTGTTTGAACACACCCCCCCCTTCTAACTCGGCTCTTGGGCCACGTATCGACACGCGGTAAGCGGCAATCGAAAGAACGTCAAAAATGAGGACGAAAACACTTCGGTCATTTTTTGGGTCAGGTCAAAGGTCAGGTCACCAGAGGTCACCAAAGGTAAAATGTTGACTATTTCAACATTTTGGAAACTGCCAACGGCTATCTCGGGAACCGATAGAGCTACAGCGCCGCGGAAAAGCGCATTCGATAGCCCTTTTACAGACCTTTCTGAATAATGTTCTCAGATTTGACCTCAGGTCAACGGTTTAGCCTCCAGAGGACAGAAACTCCAAAAATAGCCGTTTTTACGAAAATCGGTTTTTCGGCGATAACTTTTGACTCAAAAGAGCCATGACATTACTTTTTCCAGCATCGTGTTTCTCTCGTCGAGACGCGTCGAATGAACTATAAGTTGACCTTGAAAAGTCAACTTGAAAATTTGACCTCAGGTCAAGGTCATGACCTGACCGGAAAAGGTCATGTTGCATATCAGTCGATCCGCAACGTCAAGCCGAACACATCTAAGGCGTTTTCAGCGCTCTAGCACGCCTCTATCAGAAGTTATTAGCGAAAAACTGTTAGATTCTGTTCGTGACCTGAGATGACCTCGGGGAGATAACGAGGGGGTCACAGTTGCCATTTTCCGGTTCAGTGTGTCAATTTTACCTACGTCTCGATGTTTGAGAGTGTCTAGAATAGCGTTCGTGCAAAACAGACGCTTTTCAATTTTCTCCCATTGACTTATAATGGAGAGGCCGCAAAATTGACCTGACCTTAGGTCACCGATATCAAAATTCCGAGATATACATTTTATAGATACTGTTACCCTTATCAATCGCTGAAAGTTTCAAAGTTATCGGTCACTCGGTGTAGCTATGGCAGACATTGAAACTTTTTATGAGGTGAGGTCACTTCAAGTAACCTGGTGACCTGACCTTGAATGACCTTGGTCTGAAATTTCCACAACATGTGTAGAATTGATGTTTGATAAGGTGTACCAAAAACGGCGGCGCTCCGCGCCGTCGTTTTTGAGATATCTGCGAAAAACCGCACGGGGGGGGGGTGTTCAAACACCCCTCACACTTGGGCGCGGGTTAACGCCCCCCCCCCCCCCCAGCAAACGGTGGGTGGCGAAATACCCCAGCAACTGCCGGGTTAATGTCTGGTCAATGCCTCATCATTCATCACCTGCTTTAGGAAGGCTATTTTAGCCTGTTGAAAAAGGCGTCAAATCCGTTTTTTCAACGACATACAGGTTAGACATACATACAAAGGGCAAACCCTACGCTTTTTAAGGTTATATTTGAAGGTTATATTTGGTAAAAAACAAAAAAAAAAAACTTCCTCTTGTTGTTGCGCCTGTTGCGCCAGTTTCTAGTTCCTTTCTGCACGCACCTTGTTTTTTCGAACCTTTTCTCGCTTGGATTTGCAAACCTTTTGTTAAGCATTTAGGGCAAAAATACGACATACATACAAAGGTGTATGGTATCTATCACACAAATCTCAACAGGAAATTATTTGAATAAGAATGAACATTATGTTTACGCTGAAGCGTCATATGCCGATTTTATCACGGTTATATTACGGAAGGACGGCGTCAGCTTCTAAAATTTAGTGACGCATTTCCGGGCCAAGAGATTATTGAGGTATGGAGGCCGTAAATTCTGTCTGAGCAGGCCGTTCGTGTTAATCAGCCCAGCTATCTCCCTTTGATGGCCTGTGAGGACCGGAAGCCCAGCTAGTGGGTAGCGTCTGATCCTCATGTCGAGATCGTTAGTTTTTCGTTAGAGGGCGGCTGGAAATAGTGTCGGCGATCGGAAGCTGGGAACATTGACGCTGGCACCAGCCGTACGGAGAGGAGGAGCGATGACGTGTTACTACATCGTAAACTAGACCTGCAGGGCCAGCAGCTCCTCCGGCGGGGAGAGGAGAGGGGAGGGGAGAGAAATGTCTCGGATTGATGTGGGTGAAGGGAAATGATGTAGATGTTCTTTGCTAGTCTTTCATCAAGACAGGAATGAGTAGTTAGATATCATCGAACGGTAACCACTCATGGTAAGCTTTTAGGTTAAGTTTTCCTGCTCCCATGTACCAATATTCCTATATAATATTGTATATTCCTATACATGTACCAATATGTACAAGTGATACAGTTCTGCTTGTTTTCCATAATGACATACGAACCAAACCGTGTCCCATATCCCACGTGAACTTCTGCGTATTCTCGTCTGATACAATTTGTCAAATGTTTCAGTAAACATTCCAAGCCAGCGTTCTTTAAGCACCTTACTTCCTAATATATTCATGAGCTCACTGTCCGGTGCGTGCCAGGAAAATGGAAACTGAGGTTTATCTTCTCGTCAGCAGTCGAGTGCTTCCAAGATTAGTATCTCAACGCTACGTCCTCACAACTCAATTACCGCAACACGAAACTGGCCCGGTGGGTGTTTGGAATGCTCTAATTGGTGTGCAGTGTTAAACCTACCACGGCTAATGAACTTTTTTATTTCACCGGAAGTAATGAACGAACGCGGAAGTCTGGTCCTGCAGCATACGCGCCGGATGGGCAGTCAGATGATCAGCTGCGTGACGACTGACGATGGGAGGGGATAGACTAGAAGTGCAAGTCTGGGAGGTGTGTCACTATTTTCTTACTTACAGAAAGGCAGCGGGTTATAAGGGTCATACGCTAGTATAATCTGACTCATGACTGTATGAATCTCATTCTTTTACCGTTTCGTAGGACTGATCAGTTGATCACCCCGAACTGATTTATTCTAGGTATCACTACCAATGAAAACTTTCATGCTGCTAAAGTCAGGGTAGCGTACACAGCTGCAGGTGGCCATGTAGCCTTCCCGCAAACAGGTGTCCACTCGCTGTCCTCTGTCCCCTGTCGTGTTGGGTGTCCTCCGTCGTGTCCGCTGTCAAGAGGTGGTCCTCCCTTCTGTCACCGACACGGGTGGCTGCAGGCGCGTCGTCCTCTGCTCTCGAACAACCCATTGTGTTGGGCTGGCTGCATGCAGTGTGCAGCCCTGGTCAGGTGCAGAGCTCAATGGGCTATACTGGGCAGGCTGACTGTTTGAGGAGTATCCGAGGGAGTCTCCTTTGCCTGATCTACGTTTCCTGGCAGCTGACTGGTCCTCACTCACCTGACCAAAATCCAAAACAGACCTCTCGATAAAGCAGTAAGCACAAGATGCGACCACCGTTTGTAGGCATTTTTTACGTTCGTGTACTCGTGCTTGCTCCCATCTGTTCGACCATCCATAAGTACGTCTGTTCGCCTCTCCAGACCTGTCTGTCCGTCTGTGCGTCTGTCCGCCGTTCCGTCGCTCCGTCGCTCCGTCGTTCGGTCGGTTGGATAGGCAGTGAGTGCCGGTGGGTATCCATCGCCACCCCGGCCACCGCGCGTGGTACGTCTCAGACGCCGTCATACGCCGGTCAGTTATGGTTGGCAGCCTCCTCTGATACTGCACCACCGGCTGCTGCTGCCGGATAGTGCTGCTAACGCCGTAATCTCGCCGACAGTATCGCTCCTCGCAGCTGTACGCTTAGCTGGCAAATCGCAGGCCGATGAACTCGAGTTTTTGTCCGTCTGACTCTGTAACCTATATCGTTTATCATGATGCGCATCTTTTCCTGTGAACGCGGCATTGTACACGGTGTAAGCATAGTAATGAACGGTTTTATTTTTACATAGTGCTTAAGATGTCATTTATGCACAATTAATTTCTACCAAGTGCTCATTTTACCTTCGGGCAAGCGATGACAATAGCTTCATGTCTGTTTGACATGTTATTGTTCATAGGATAAGCGCAGCTAAAAAAGTATATGCCTACTTCTGCACATATTCCGACCGGCGACCACTGCACGTCAATATTATGTTTCAAACACATGTTTCAATGGTACACAATTGTGTGCATGCGCGTGCAATGTGCAACAGTGTAAGTTTCACAAGTGTAACCGTGGTCTCTCTTTCTTCGCAGGCCTGTGCCCCACGCTACGTGTGGTTCTCGAGTAACCAGCGGCGCCGGGAACCCGTAGGAACCTGCTACGTCGCCAAGAACGGCTTCACCGATATCCAGGAGTACGCGCCTTGTCGTACAGGTAATTGTAGACGCACCGACACGGAGATATGGTAGTAAACACGGTAATACGCCCTGCATAATGCCACTCAGTGAAGTCGCACCCATAATTCAAGAGGGCACATTAAAATGAAGCGCAGAAAGACGAAGTTGACTAATGGTCAAATGTTTGCGTTAAAACTCACGATGGGAAGATAAACGTTAGACAGATACAACGACGGCGGTTTGCGTATATCCGACATTTGTTGATGATCAAATGCATGATTCATGTAAGCACGAGGAAACTTACCATTTGTTAAGCTTCCTCGATGGAAGCCCACACATTTGCAAACGGTACATATTAAATATATCGTCCGTAAATAACTGATAGCGCCTTTCATGCACTCCCAATGTCCGCCTCCTTCATTACAAGTGTCTCGTTTCTGCCGTCAGCGGACTGGGGCTACCATCGCCAGGGATCGTGTCAGTCGGGCTACGGCACTGCAATCAGCAAGGTAAGCGCACCGGGACGGTGTCCGCCGGTCATATCTCCGTTCCCCTCCACCCGACCTCCTGCGTGACCTGTTCGCGGTCCTGTCCACTCGCGGAGGGTCGTCTTCGTGCTTCTAGCTCCGTCCCATTTGATAAACTCCTGCTCCGGGCCTGGCTCCGGCTCCAGCTCCGGCCCCGGCTCCGGTCCGGCTCCCGGGCCGCAGTGGTCCGACCCGTCCCTGCTCCGGCTCTGGCCCAGCCCCGGCTCCGGCCGCGGTAGTCCGACCCGTCCCTACCCCGGCTCCGAATTCGACGCACACCGCGCGGCTCGTCACCGAGTAAAAACGGGGCGGGCCGCTCGTAAAAAGCCACGTGGCGTGCGGCGGGCCCTCTGACCGCGGTGATGACGGCCTGTGCATGGTAACGCGACGGCGGCCAGATGACAGCCGCGAGATGAATGGATGATAGCGCCGTGAGTCATCCAGCAGAAACACGATACGGGTAGTGTGGTTCGGATTGTTTTAGCAATGCTTTCAGATGGAAAATAAAGAACTTGTTGTTTTCACCACGATGCAACTGGTGTACAGACACCAGTTGTTAGCACATGAACAAATGCTGTATACAAATGTGTATGCTGTATACCAGGGCATAAATAACAGATGCAGTAATACCAGCTTTATACTCGTGATTTACGACAATCCGATAAAATGTGCCAAACAGCGATTGCATTCACAATTCAATGAATGTCGGCATTTTATTTTCGAGCAATATCGTTGAGCTAATTTTTCGCACTTTATTGGCACCGAGAGCTTCATATTTCATCCAATAACCGCAGCTGCTGCAGTAGCTTACCTCCAAAACAAATTTATCGGAGATTATGTCTTAACCAGTGAGCTGCATCAATATTTGAGCCGACTACTGCGGTGCACCTCGGGGACGCATAACACGTCCGTTGCGCACAACTAATGGGCTGATTTCTGCGGTCAGCTGTGAATGATACGACATTCGGCACAGAGCGAATGCCGGGGACGATTTGCGAAACAGCGTGTTTGTGCGAACAACATACGGCACCTGAGGTTAGACCGATCCGGTGCAGATGCAGATTGCAGGACAGGATTTGCGTTTAAGTTATTTGAATCAATATTGCAGTACAAGTAGCAGGCGCGACATCCGTGAAGCACCCCATTCAAGGACGTTTCCAGTTGTATTCATACGGGTTGTGAAGAGCTTTCCGGATGTTATGTAAAATGGAGGCGAGAATCAGGACAGAGGACCGCCCAACAGGCCGTAAGAAATAGCAGAGAAGTGGGACGCATCTGCAAATACTCTTCACATAAATTGGAGTAAATTGGAAGCCAAACGCTGTAAATCTTAAGTGATTTCACATGTTCCAGCAGCTCATTTAATCTTAAAAGATCTTAAAAGACAAGTAAAATAGGTTACAGTATGTCGATTGCAGTGCTAAGACAAGCCGCCTCTCTGGGCCGAGGGTCGGTCGTGTTTATGTTTCCACGGCGGGGGGTGGGCAGGGGCGGACAGGACCCCACTGGGGCCGTCGCGCGGTCGGTCGCTCGGCCATCCAGCCGCACGCACAACTGCCCGACAGGACCATTTATCAGCGACGGCACGTGCGGTACCCTGGAGACCAGCGAGCCGGCGGGCACCACGGGACGGTGTCGACCCCTTCCCGAACGCCATCCAGCCGACCGGCCGCCTCATTCTGGTCCACTGGAGACCAGCTGAGAAGGGAGGGAAGGAGTAGGGTCTGGGGATCGAGCCCTTGAGCTCCGAGCGCGGTGATCAGACGGCCTTTGTGTAGTGATTGCGAGCGAGCCTCATCCAGTCAATGGAGGTTAACGGTGGATGGTTTTTGTGGCGTGCTTATAGAGAAGCATAAGGCCCGTTTATGTGGAGGACAACGTATTAAAAAGATTGTCCTACCCAATCCCTCAATGAATGTCACTATCCAGCGAGCATTTGGTGGGCTCAGGGGCCAGATGCGAGCTCTCAACACTTGGTACGTACATTTCGTCATCAAGTGTCAGCGCTGGGGGAACATTAGGCTAGCGGGTGCAGAGAGAGACGGCCAAGTCGGGACGAGTTATGTGTCGTGCACGCCCCACTGCCAGGACAGCTGGAGTCGGTTTCCGGCGATTGGAAACGGCACGTGCAAACGACCGTTTTACGCTACTTGCATCAGAGCAACTCGGAATTACATCCAATGAGAATTTGTCATTCAGCTAGCTGGCAACTTATGGACGGTTCGTATTTACGTAGCATAATTACATTAATATTTCTACGACTTGTCAATACATTCCGCTTTTGCAGTTTATATCAATTTCAGGAGCAGATACGAAACATTATTTGTATTGCATGCAACGAATTGCATTCTATTTCCAAGTATTCAATTTTACGGAACTTTAACCGAGGTAGATTCAGCCCACTTCCGCATTCCACATGCAGTTTGTAATCGCCGAGGCCCGATAGTTCTGTGATCTGGTGGGCTGTCAGGCGGCTGTCACTTCCAGCCGAGTCTGGCCAACCACTGCGCAGCCGTCTGTCGGAGGCGGGCGGGCGGAACAGACCGCGGCCACCGACACCGAACCGACTTCTGACACGACAGGCCACTAACTGGGGCGAAACCCTGACAGAGCTGAGTGACGCACATCGAACTGACTTCCCTCCGAATCATCTGAGGCACACCTGGAGCCGCCTATCGCTCCAACAAAGACTTCACCTCTGACCTCTCCTTCCCTCTCCGTTCCCTTCACCCACCTCTGTGCATTAGACCTCACGCCCTGCAGCTTTGTCTCTGCTATCAGCGACAAACCAGACCGGCGCGGGAGCGCGTCACCCTGCAGCGCAGCTGGCCAGGTGCCGGTTTTTGGAGGAGGACGGCTAGCACGCGCCGTCGATCAGGGAGACTTTTTGCCGCCAGTCTGAAAGCTGTGCCGCCGGCCGAGGGGGGACGAGGGACCGTCGTTGTCGTCGTGTGCCGCGGTCGTCACCGGCGACGCGCCTGTTCTGATCAAGTGTTTTTCGTCGGCAGGACGGGGATCGTTTGTTCGTCGGTGCCGTCGGCAGCTGGTACTGGCAAGGTGAGTCGCAGTCGACGCCAGCTGCTGCGCGGAGAGCGGAAATGGAGCGGGGGAGGTGGTTACGGGTTTAGGGCGCCACAACTGCACATGCTTTGGTTATGTGACACCCATAACTCCAAAAGTTAACGCAAACCCCCCCCCCCAAAGGCAGCTGTGGAAACACTGAGAAATTCCAGTAATACGGCATACGAAGCGACAGGAAAACGCTGTTGCTGCTTAAGCTTTTAACAGCTAGGGAGGCGAGGTATTTATTTATCTTTCACCACGCTATGAAGCCATAGGTCGTAATAAGTCTGCTGGAAAAGTGTCCGGTCATCCGACAGCTGGACTTTGACGGACACCCGATGGCGTTCTAAGTATCTTTCATAAACAAAGTGCCAGCTCGGAGATAAAATCAAACAGACGTGTGTGTAATTCAGCATAATCACGCTATACTTTCTTTAGGCTTTGCATAGTAATGTCATCACCCAGCCGGCGCCTCTTTCACCTCTTGGCGACTAGCTCTCACGGGCATAGACACCTCCGCTGACAGTTGCAGCGCCCATAGCGCCGACCGCCTCCTGTCGTGCCGGAGCGCACTCACCACCCGTTCCGCTCCGTCGAGTCCGTGGTCCATACGGCGTCACGTCCCGCCCGTCCGGGCCATTATGCCAATATAAAGCCCGGTCGCCACGATCAGAGTGAGTTGTTATTCTGCCAACTTCATTAGGCTGATGACGCGGCCAAACTCGGCGGCATAACTCAGGTCGGCGCGGCAGGGATTGCGCACCGCCGCCGGCCCAGTCGATCTCATCTATTTGTCCCGTGTACTCGCGCTGCCGCCCGGCCGCCGCCTCCAATTTGAGACTGCACGTGTCGGCGGCGACGGCTGGCAGCGGCCGGTCGGCCGGGCCGCGGCGAGGAGGAAACCCAGCTGGCCCGGGCCGCGAACTGAAACAGCCGGCCGGCCGGCGGGCCTGTTGGGCGTCCGCCAGCGGTGCCGGGACGGAGAGGAAGGGGCGACGGAGAGGGTGACGGGCCAACCACGTGGCCAGTGCTCCTCAGCAGTGCACGGCTTAACGAATGGATGCACAGGAAATGTTCCACACAAGATGCCAAACTGCCGCCGCTGGCGACGCCAGAGCACCGCTGCGTGGACATAAAGACAAAACATCGCGGAACCGGGAAACATGAGCCCTAAATACGCGAGCCCTAACGCATGTTTCGCAGAAACCGACATTGGGGATGGGCTAAAGGTTAAAACTACAGTGTCCCAGTCACCCATTGAGTGTTGTTTCATGTCACTGGTTCGACAACCCACTAAGAGCGCTGTCGATTCTCCCTTTTGATCGGGCCGAAGACAATGGGTTTAGCATTCAGCCCAGTACTCTGGCCAAATGACACACGAACTATCCATATCAAACGGTCAGCTCAATTGTTGCACAAACAATACATTCAAAACAGCAGGCACAATGCATGCAACTGAGAAAATGGCTGCCTGATGTTGGCTGCTGGAGATGTTGTCAAGCCTTATAACCACTCTGAAACAAGTCACTCGAGATAGTCATCCGCGATCCATCTCATTTCATAACGTTTAATGGTATTTCGGTGTCTCGATTAGAACATCATTTGTTAAATGTTGGCCCAATACCATCAAGACGAGTGAAATTTATCGTCTGACAGAAAATACGTACGTTTCGGGAGGCCATAGTTTTTGCCAAGCAAACCAAGCTTTTTATTGAATTCAATTGGCCAAATTTTAAAGGGACTATCCCACCTTTAACATGGGGTTTGAGTTGAGATAGCCAAGTTTGCGGCGAGGTTCAGAAACCACTATCTATCTAGGTTGCAACCCCCGCGGCCTCTTGGTGTTGAAGAAATTCGTTCCCTTCATTTGAAAATGAGCCTTGCGCAAGGCCCTATCTTCAACATGGAGCGACCGTTAGTGTGACGTCACCTCGTTTAGTCATTCTGATTTAAATGGGTTTGTTCGTTGAAAAATCGCTTAAAACTTGGTCTGAACTTTGTTGTGGTGCCTACAGAGTAAAAAGAATCAGCTTTATGACAGTAATGTGGCCGGGGGAAGGAGGTAATTTTGGGCTGTGACGTCACATATTTGAAAGTTTGTGTTTGGAATATGGGAAGCCTAAGATGTTTAATGAAAAATAAATGCCAGAACCGTGTTCCTGGTCATCCAATCTATAAAGTCGGGCACAATTTAACTGGTTTTAACAGCATTTTAGAAGGTGGGATAGTTCCTTTGACCCTTCGACGCGGTTGGTCAACAAGTGGCAACCAGTCGAATGATAAAATCATAAAAGTACTCGAAATTACTTCCGAAATACGAATAAAAACCTATTGCCTTTTATTTACACCATTAGAAAGATGTAGGTGAATTCTTTACTGGGCAATGGGCATGATACAGTGTGATATATGCCTCGTTTTCCAACTTCCGTCGTCCACAAACAATGTCTGCCTTGACCCAGGTCACTGCATGTGGGCGACAGTTACCGACCGTCGGCCGCAGCCACTGGGCCTGTCAACAACAACACTCGGCGCGCGTCCCGGCACCAGCGCACCGTCTGTTCTGAGAGCGTCCCGACAGCGCGCTGACGGCGACGACAGCGTGCGCCGGGATGGCCGCACTTTTTGCCGCCGACTGTGTACAGCCGCGCTGGGTTTGTCGGCCAGCGCCGGGATTGTGCTCTGACGTAACGCAGCAGAACAGTACGATAAAATACTCGTCAGCTACTGCCTACTAAAAAGAATTCTAGATGGATAATATTGCATATTTAAGCAATACATTTACCTATTATTCGAGATGTGCTAAAAGATAGCTATCTGACAAAGCTCTATTTCAGTGTTTACATGATTAAAAGGATACAGAAGAAGCAACCGATTAGATGATAACGACCAAATTTTTTTATCGCTTGCGAGGCTTATTTAAAATAATAGCCATAACCAATAAGCGGTTAATATTAGTGCTGATGGATAACTAGAGGTAATGTCATCAGGATGAAATACTGCACTTTAATGAATGACGTGATTTGCATCAACGATATATTCCGGACTAATGACTGAGTGAGTCATCAAAGTTGTTGATGCAAACTTCTCATCATTCAGCATATAGTATACATGCTTTGTAAGAAATGTGGCTCACCGACGGCAGCATCAGCTAAAGCAAATTTATTCTATTTATCAATTTGAATGAACTTTCGTGAACTTTAAAAAAACTTAATTTTATCAGCCATTTCTTTCTGGTAATAAACCCATCCAACATATTGTATAAAATTGTTCAATGCATTGTATCTAGCAATTTTAAGAACTTTTACAGGACTTATGAGGCAACTACTTTCATTAATTCATATAATAATTAGCAATCACCGAAATGAAACATGTGTTACATATACCTTCCTTACCAACTGCAAATCTTCTTTTCTACGGTAAATTGCCCCTCTCACAAATCTCATTTCGAAATGTATCTGTCATCTGGATTGGCCCGCTTCCGATAACTAAGGAGACAGATCAAGAACTTTTTTCAGACAGCCTTGCGCCTAAAATTTCGCACATCTTCAGTCCCCGCTCACATACCGCTCCAAGGCGCAGCGCGGTAAGGCGCAGTTGCAGAGTTATTGCTCGTCAGGGGTTGTAGCTCGCTCACAGCTTTCGTTAGTGCCACCTGCAACAACGCAGCCCCATGTTTTGCTGGCACCTGTTCCTGTCGCATCGTGCCCAGCGTTTTTAATCACCCGGCGATAGTCATAACTTAGATCCAGCTCAGCTGGCGCGAGAAGGAAAACACATTTTATTACGCCGTTAAAACCCTTTTTCCATTTGTCTATGCTCGGAGAGACATTTCACAACCGTTACACGTTAGGTGGCACCCTGCTGCTATCCGACCCAACACGGCTCACCTTTCAGTGACCTGACCTGACCCGAGTACAGCCCTCCTCTCTGGACCAAGTGTAGCCCCATCGGCGTGTACCCATCTCCACCTTTCCATCGATTGATTAGGTGCCAGCCACCGCCGCCAGTCTTTTTGCCGGCTGTTTTGATTGGAGCCGAGAGCCGGCGCTATTTCATGCCGACGCCGACCCGTGACGTCTGAGACGGCGGACGCGGAGGTTCACTGTTTTGTGAGCCACTGCCGGTCCAGACAGACGCGGAGCCGAGTCACGCATCGCGCCCGATCTCGGTCAGTGCAGCGGTGGCTTCTTCTCGAGCCAAGGTGTCAGCACCTTCCGTGTCACGTGACGTGACTTTATCACAAAACTGCTGACCAAAAACCTGGCGAGATGAGACGCGAGGACAGGGAAGTGTCTGATGACTGATAATAGTACGCTTCTATCTGCATTCTTCATCCCGAGTCGTAGATATCACGAATTAGTAACATAATGCACGACGCGCGGACCCGGGACCACGCAGCTGTTTGTCAGGTCAGGCTCCAGTCTGAGTCAGTCTGACTCACTCTACTGGTCGGTATTCGGTCAGGCAGTCGTGGCCCCAGGTGGTGTTGTTTGTGGCGCTACATGAGCACATCCTGCATAACAGCTTCGAG
Source organism: Amphibalanus amphitrite (assembly GCF_019059575.1). Classification (NCBI taxonomy): domain Eukaryota; kingdom Metazoa; phylum Arthropoda; class Thecostraca; order Balanomorpha; family Balanidae; genus Amphibalanus; species Amphibalanus amphitrite. The sequence continues at coordinate 264,013 of NW_024882151.1, forward strand.
TATGACCTCGCACGGCATCCCATGCCCGAGCCATGCGTCATAGCATTGTCCTAAGTGGGGTCAGGGTTGATAAATGTACGGCAGTCTCTGCAACGTCAACAGGTGATCACATCCGCATACGTCACTGGCTTTGATAGAGTTTTGTCACTGCAGGACTGGGCAGTGAACGAGCCTGCATTACAATAGTCCTTGCTATAAGTTATTCCAAATTTCTCCAAGATGCGACGTTCAGGCCTAAAGTCGCCGAATGACAACACTCCCACTTTGTTCAGCTTTTGCATTTATTCCCTGTACGTACGTCCACGGCACACGCACTGTGCAAGTAAAACGTTGCACTGCAGTTACAACAGGACACTAAATCATACTGGGCCATTAACGATGACCGCCGAATGTGCCGCTTACCGAGGAGAACAAGTAAGTATATCAACCTGTGTCACCAAGCTCTCAGCTTCTGCCTTCTTCACGCAGAGCTCAAACATCGTAAGCGGCCTGAGCAGAGTCACGTTTGGTGTTCTCGCAACGTAACCGGGTGCTCAACGTCTGTGCTCTCCAGCAGCCTAACAGTGTGCTCAGCAGTCGCGTGTTCCGCCTACGCCACAAAGCGCGCCGCTCTGCGCTGCTGAATTGCTAACCACCCTGTCTCGATCTGACCACCCTCTCCCCGCGCGGTATCTCTGTTTGTGTGTGCGTTGTGTGTGAGAGGTGGACAGGACCGACATGCCTTGGCTTTCCCAGTATCCTGTCGCCACTGTGTTGCCCAGTGTGTCCGTTTCTGTACGTCCCTCTCCCGGCAGGTCAGCTCTACAATCTACCTATTCAGGCGGCGCGGCCCCTGCCGCCACCACAGTACTTTAAATCGTCGAGGATAGGTAAACTTCGGCACGTTACAGACGCCGCATTTTCGACAGCTATGCTCCTCATCTGTCGTCATTCATAACACGGCGGCCTTCGCGCCTTTGGCAGCACCACTAATCAACGGCTAATCTCTCGAATCCCCGACCAGGCCCGGTGGGTAGCGCATCTGGTAGCCGTTTTCAGGAGCCTGTTCGCCGTCCAAATGCCTGATATGAGAGACAGATGGAGTGATTTGATTGGCGATCGGTGTTGGGCTCGTGAAAACGGCTGCCAGTCCGCCCTGGGCCTGGGTGGGGTGGCCGAGCACTCTGCACCATGGCGACTGCCGATACACAATCACAGCGGAATGAGACTGGCAAACAACAGAACAACACAACACCAGATAGGAGGAAAGTATTCATGATCTATTTGCTTGAATAATCGATGACATTTACACGTAGTTCGATAGCTTCTTTTGTTACTCAGTACATTCACTTATCTAAGAATTCAGGCATGCTGCTCTGCTGCATCACACCAACATAATTATTTGCTCGTTACTTGAGCTTCCGCTTCACAAAACCATTCGGCGATGTATACACCATGCACAATGCACATTGCAGAGAAGCCTACTTAGAGATGCATCTATTCACGTCTCTTGTCAATGCTTTAGAGCGAAGCACGAGTAGAGCTTTTAAGCTATACGGAAACAGAAGATTGTTCAATCTTTCAAAAGTTATGTTTCGTATACATTTCCACGAATGCAATTCTTGCCGCAAATACTCGCATGCTATTCACTTTTATTTTGTTGTGGACTTTATTTAGTTATGCGTTTATAAAGGTGTATTAAATTTGCAATATGCTTATAAACGAGCATAAATACGCGAATTTTCACTAAGACTTTTCAGCAACAGTAGAAGCATAGCAACACATTTCCATTCACTTTGTGATTTGGACCGTGAACTTCCGGTTACATATGTTTACAAGGCGATTTACGAGTACTTGAGCAATAACACGTTTGACCAATGTTTATGGATGATCTGGTACAGACTGTTGATAAGGAGTGCACTGTACCCTGTCAATCACACCACTCCTACATCTATCTTGGTAACCTGAACGGACAGCTGTTTGCCTGCGACTTTTATGGAGCGATATAAGACCAGGTACTCTCCGTTTTGACCTCTGTGACCCAGCGAGGTCACTGCTATTCTTTGTTGCCATATCCATCGCGGGTATCTGACTTTCAGAACTGTTCGCCCATGCATTTCTCTGAAGGCCCTGATTACCCGGAATGACCTAACGACCAGCTTCTAGATGCATTTCGTTCCCTTTGAACCCCGTGACCTGACCCGGGACTACCTATCTGGCCACCGATCAGACCTGAGTGACCGACTCTTTGAACTTTGGAAAAGGTCACATGCTAACATGAACTGTTTCGCTGCTCGACGGTCTAAACAACAGGCCGAACATAAAAAACAACGGGCATATCGGCCAAACTAACCCCATCGGCGCCCTCCCCAGTCTATCTCTGTTCCACTCTGACCTCCGCTCCCTGACCCCAGGTCAGCTGTTCAGCCAGCACCTGTACTCGCGTCCGGATCTCTCCGGAACCGGCGAGGGCCCCACCTCGCAGGATGACAGCTACCTGGGCTACTCGGTGGCCGTCGGGGAGTTCAACGGGGACGATCAGCAGGACGTGGTCACTGGCATGCCGCGCGGCGCCAACCTCACCGGAAAGGTCAGTTCGCAGAGAGATCCAATGATTGGTCAGAGATTGAAGTTTGTTTGATGCATGGTTTGTTTATTTTGAGCACGAAGAATCGCTAAAAATAGATGGTTACGAGACTTTTACCGAATTAATAAACTGGATGCTCACCCTTGCCCCAACTGGTCCATTTTCCCAACGATAGCTTTTTTACACCGAGATTCTGAAGCTGTTAGTTGACGATCCTCGTTCTCGCGACCCCCAGTCCATTGACCATTGTTAAATTTTTATTCCCCGACGATTCAATACTTCAAGCCCTTGAATATAGGATATTTTATAGTTTCAACATCTTCTTTTGGCAGGTGGTTCTGTACGACAGCAATCTACGGAACCTGTTTAACCTGACCGGCGAGCAGATCGGCTCCTACTTCGGCTACTCAGTTTGTGTGGCCGACCTGAACGGGGACAAACTGGACGACATCGTCATCGGCGCGCCCTTCTACACCGACTACTCCAACACGGAGGGGAAGTACGAGACCGGCAGGGTCGTCATCGCCTACCAGAGCAGCCAGGTGAGTCTGAGACGTCCGTTGGCCCGTAACTGTGGCCTCATGCCAACATTGCACAGTGCACACTGCACCGGGTCCATGTCGCAGTTATCTGCCGCCGGCCGCCGCGCCTAATCATCCACCGCGGAAGTGCTCAGCACAGTGACACATCGACCACATTTCGGCGCCGTGTCAGCCTCTGGCGTCACATGTGACCGCGCTGAGCCGGTGATAATGTGCCAGTTGGCAGTGTGTGCACGCACCCCGCTCCAACTGGCGGCTGCAGCGAATGGTAGGTTGCAGGAGCGACCCGCTGCGAGCGCGACCGCGCGGCGGCGGAGGCGGCCGCGACGGCGGCGGGAGGAGGCTGATGACGCCGTGACCCGCCGCCGCCGCTGAAGCCACCAGACGCCTCGACGGTCTCGGCGTTAGCCCGTGCATCACATGACGCCTCTACTTCATTAGTGATCGTGACACTAACGGTAACCATAGAGAGGCTTGAAGCCGACTCAACAGCCGTGTGCGGAGCCGGTGCGAGCGACTTTAGCGAGTGTCATTTGAGCGAACGTCATTTGAGCGAACCATTTTCAGCGAATGGCAATTCAGCGATTATCAAGTTCAGCGATTATCAAATATAGCGATTATCAATTTTAGCGAAAGCTATGTTTCAGCGACATCTATTTCGTCGACTACAATTTGAGCGACTGCCAGTTCAGCGAAACACTTCATCGTCCTGTAACGTTCTTTTTTTGCGAGCGTATACGCGCGAATGTTTTCGGAATATCTCATGGTTATCCGGAACTGGATGGCGAATGTCACGTCCAAAGACCTCAGACATTGAGCTCCAAATGTAATGCTACATTTCTTAACAATTCCAACGGTTGAATTTCACCCCCTGCTCTTTATAGAATTTAACAAATAGAATAGTTATATTAAGTTTTGTCCAGACGGTACCTACTCATAGGCGGCGGAACGAAGGGGGGTACCGGGGCACCGTGCCCCCCTTGATTTTGGCATTTTAACATTAGCCCTATGGGCGTTGCATGGAGAGAATGAGACCAAAAGTCGGCGGTGCCCCCCTTAATTGAAGGTGTTCCGCCGCTACTGAACGGTAGCCAATCCATTGTATTTAATTTTGTCTTTACCTCTGGTGGATTACAAACTGTTAGGTGTTATCATGACGTATGATATAAAACAAAAATTTAAAAACGAAACGTTGCAAGATCAATGATTAAACGTTGCGAAATGAGGCCTGATATTTTTGTGGTTTCAGGTTTCCAACAAGATTACTAGAACAAGATAACAGATTTTCAAGATAACAGTCGCGCGCAGCTTGAAGCATAACACAAACCAAACGGGTATTCAAAGGGCAAGAATTTCCGAAAAGTAGAAATTATTGACTTTCGTCGCGTTCGGTTTCGCTGCAACTCTATTCGCTCAATTGGTCTCCCATTGACCACCATATATTCGCTCAATCTGGTTTCGCTGATTCTGGTCCTCGCTTACGTTGATAATCGCTGTGATTGAATTCGCCGACTTGACAATCGCTGAAAAAGTCAATCGCTTAAATTGATAATCGCTGAAAATGTTTCGCTCAAATGTCGTTCGCTGAAATGACGCTCGCTCAGGTGTCGCAGAACCGTGCGGAGCGGCTGGGCCGAGCTTAGCGGTGTTAGTGGCTGACCTGACCCGGTCGGACCGTGTTTAAAACTCAGCGGGAGGAGTTGGTTGGCGATGACAAGGGAGGCTGCCAGCGAGGTCGCACGGGGAGGGTCACTAGAGACGGCAGCGGCAGCCTCTCAGGTCGGACTCTAATTGCAGGCTGTTCAGACCCTGGGTCACAGTGTCAGCGGACCCGGAGCTGGGCAGCGATTGGTCACCGCAGCGACTGCCGTTGTCGCTGTGATTACGGTCCATTTCATGGGTTAGTGCGCAACAATTGCAGACGGTCGGCAATCGTCGCCACACCTTCGTCACAGTGGCGTCTAATTTGTCGTCAGCCGGCACCTGTCGGGGTGATGAAGGGAAATGATGCGAGTCTCTTCTCTCAGCACTGTTTGCGCTGGGTTAATTCTATGTTTTGACTGTCACTCAGACGGAAAACCATTAATCAAATGTGAGCAAGGCCTGCATTCCAGCGACAGATTGCTCAAACTCCTGTCGCTTTTTCATCCTCCGGGCTAAACACAATTGCTGAGACACGCAGACTGGCAGATGTAGGAACGATCGAGTCAGCAGGCACCTGTGAATGAAATGTGATCATTATTATTCGGCGTGTGCTGATCAGCCCCTCCCACCAGTCAATCGTAAGGCGGGACGGTCATAAACAGCAGAGAATGACGTGCGAACCTACACTTACTGTCGACGGTGACGTTTTCATTGTGTGAAGGAATGTGGAGAGTGGGTCGCCGCAGCCAAATTAGTATACTGTTCGTACTATTATAGGTGTTAGATATAGCACGTATGAGCCTGTCAGAGATCCAATGAAACGTAAATTGTTTTGCACGATCTTCCCGCCTTCATTCTTACTGCGGTTTTTCATATAATTATTTGTCCATCTCAGTATATCTTGATCACGTTTTACGTTGCACGCTGCTTTCCTCAGCCATTTATTGCGCAAGAAAAGTATCGCTTACGCTTCATCTAGCTTGAAAGATGGCGATAACAAGTAACTAGGGCGATGCGTAATCCAATTTAGGCGTAAATATCACGTCGATGGCCGCTTTTGATGATAATGTTTTGGTCTTGAACACCTCATTCCCTCTGTTTATCTCTCCAAATTGATGCGTATGGCTACGGTGACAGCTTTCAACGCCATCAAACCAGATAGTTCGGTGGCTAACGGAGCCCTGATAGCGGCCAAATAAAGTCATCACTCTGAGATATGGTAGCACTGGCTACCACCCGACCACGCCATTTGCTGGTCAACGCGCGGCATGTGCTTCCTTGGCCGTGAAATAAATCAGATTAATTTCGTCGTCCATCAAACGGAACATGACCCAAACACGAGCCGCTTTTGTGTGAACACCGAGCTGTTGTGGAGACTTCGCCCCCTGGAGACTTCGCCTTCAAGTGGTGGGGGGTGTGGACCTGGGGCTCGCCTCGGGTCCGCCCCGGCGCCGGCCGACTCCGGTTCCGGGGAGCCAAACGAAGTCACGTGCCCTCTCCGGGGCGCAGCTGGGGGTGGCTGCCCGCCGTCGCCGGCTGCTCTCCCGGACCTCCTCCTACCGGAAGCTACTCTCCAGCTAGCTACACCATCCACCCGGAACCGGAGGAGGTCCGGGAGACCGCCGTGGTGGCGGCCCTGGCGGCGGCCGCCAGAGGCGCCCAGAGCCGACAGGCTACACTTCATTAGAAGCGGAGGGAAGAACAACAACAACAACAGCTGTTGTGGAGCTCCCATGACCCAGGGTGACAAAAACTCTGTTTCTTTCCAGCACCTGTTCAAGCGGTTCGACTTCCTGGACGGAACCAAGTCCAAGTCGCGGTTCGGCCTGGCGCTCACTTCCCTGGGCGACATCGACTGGGACGGATACCAAGGTAAACTCAGACCCTGACCCGCTGGTGCACCTACACGGAAAGAAATATAGTAAATGTCCGTAACAGACCCAGCCATCGCTCTGGTTCGCTGAACTTGTAATTCCACAATATGCATGTTAATATAAATCGTTCATACATTTTCATGCACATTTGACTAACGGAAATTGAAATCTCGGCGGCTGCTTGAACCGTAAATTTTTATTCATGTTTTAAAAACGCACGAGAGTGGGTGCTTCGCCTCTTCAGTGGCGCCACTTCGGATCATGATTGGCTCCCTGCTCCCGCTGAGAGAAAGCACGGGTGGTAAATCAGACGCTAATGGATGGGTGACCCCGCCCTCCCGCCCCCGATATCTGTTCAACATCGCACTCATGTGCCGACACGCGCTCATAACCGGACAGCGAAAACCACTCAGTTTTCCAGCTTCACCATGAAGCTCGTGACTGCACGGCATAGAACTGAGGAAGGTCATTTTCAACGTAACGTACTGCAGCCGGAAATGGACTAGGCGTGCTGATGAACACAGCTCGCAAATGTGTCCAAAGTGATGATGAACACAGATTGAAAGACCACCAAGCTTCAGCGAGCACTCTCAGGAGACACATGTACTCCGAGTGCCGGTCAACATCCCACGAGAGTGCCTCCGAACACGGCTTCAACATATCCTGCAAATGACCTCTGCAGCGGGTGCATTAGCGACATCATCTTGCCGCTAATGCAGGTCGGGTAATGGTGGATCCATCAGGGGCGACCTTGTGCCGTCCACACCGCTGCCCTGGAGCCGCGGAACGGCGGCATAAACAAATGTTTGGTGGGCAGGCCGCGTGTCTGCCCGACCTAATACGGCACACACACGCGACACCACACTTTTGCCGCGGCTAATCTGATCCACGCCCTGACACGTGACCTACCCGCCCCGGGGGCAAGGGGTGACCGGGGGCGCCGCCGGGTCACCGGGTGACCTGAGGGTGGTACGGGGTCACGGGGAGGAGGCGATCGGGAAGCGGAACAAGGCAGACTGTGTTCGTACGGCGGCACGGCGCACTGTGGACCGGGATAAAGGGGATGTTAGCCACATAATTTACACTGGCGAGCCGGGGTCGGCGGGGTTAACTGATCTGTCGGGATGGTCGTAGATAAGGTCGGAGCGGGTGGTAAGAGGTAAGGACTAAGGAGAGCACGTGACGCCATAGACCGGGTAGCATGCACTGAGCACTCATTTCCACAGTATGTATAGCAGAAGTAGGAACTATGCAACTGGAAGTAGTTAGAAACTGTATATAGGTACAATAAATGATTGGGTGTCATTTACGGGGAAGATGAATGGGTGTTTAGATGGCCGGACTGGCATATGAGTCATTTGATAGCCTTTTAACTTTTAAGCCATCACTGATAGCCTAAACAATAACAAATAATATCTCGAGGCTGTGCACCTAAAGCTTGGTAAGTCAGAGAAATCCAACGTCCCAGATTCCTTCGATTCCATCTCAACTTCACCCACGGCGGCCCGTTTTAGAGGGACAATCGCTGTTAGAAAACAGCGATACTCTAATGGAATACAAATGGCTTGATTTCCCATCGTCTGTTCTGCTATCGAGCCTTCTGAGCGGCATCTGGGTGCCATAAGGTTCAACACTCCAGACGCCATATGGAGCCGAAACAATGGTTTTTTTGTGCCCTTATAAAAGCCCAATATTTCGTTCGGGGAGCACTTCAAGTAGCCATATCGGATAAGTTGTTGATTGCGTTAGCGTTCACGGCTGGAAAATAGGATAAGATACTAGATGACGCTGATTGTAACGGTGTGGGTTGGCGAATCCAAAATAATTACCGGCAAACTATGATCGACATGGAATGTTTCCAC